>NW_003302552.1:20908333-21079928 GCF_000004255.2 Arabidopsis lyrata subsp. lyrata
TAAAACCTTTTAAAACCTTACAAAACACTTGTAAATACTCCGTAAAACCTTTAAAATACTTTGTAAATTTTTCCCGCCAAAAAAATTTTGCCAAAAAAATTGCGGAATCACTTTTCCCGCAAAAAAAAATTTTTGGCGGGAAAAATTTTTACGGGAAAATTTTACAAGGTATTTTAAAGGTTTTTACAAGTGTTTTGGCGGGAAAATTGTGGGATCACTTTTCCCGCCTAAAAAAATTTTGTATTTTGTGGACCTAATTTTGTTTCAAATAAGGGTAAAATGGTCATTAAAAATTAAAAGAGGGCAAACTTAAAAATGGACTCTCAAAAGGGGCATTTTTGAAAAGGGGTATTGAAAAAGGGGCATTTTTAACAATTTCGCATAATAGAATATGTATCTTATTTGTTAGATGAGAGATTGAAAGATGAAGTATAATGATTAAAAATTAATTATTATTTTTCATGATTCACAAAATTTAATAAATACTTATCATCTTGTTGAATAATTCTAAAATCATATTCAAGAAATCTTTATAAATTGAAAATTAAACTTCTTTGGTAAGCTATAGGTATGAAAATATCATAATTTCGATTTAATCTAATTAAATTAAAATTAGTTACATGGATTTCATATCTATTTAATTTACACGACCAAAATAAAAATATCTATTTAATTTACACGACCAAAATAAAAATATCAATTTAATTTATAAAACAGATGAGTTATTTGTGATAAATTTTCTAGAAATCTTTAGAAGCAAGTAAAATATCTTTCAATTAATGATAATTGGCTAAAATGGGCAAAATTAATGACAAAAACGTTGATTGTTATGGAATTAGTCCCAAAAATATATGAACAAATTTATTATACGTAATTAATGTATAATATTGTTTGGAATATGCTTTTATTATTAGTTACCATAAGTACAATCAGATTTTATTTGATTTCCATAAATATTTGATTTTATTTCGATTTTTCATTATTAATTCGAATTGATATTCCAAAAAAATTTCAAAGATCCGATTTCAGAATTTCGGGTCAATTTTCTGATTTTAACCCGACCCATTTTCATTTGTACTTCTCTTTTAATAGTATAGAGATTTGGATTAGCAAAAAAATTTAGAAAAAACTTGCATTTAGGGTGAATATGTGGGTTTCAACATTATTAAACATTGTCCCAATGACTAGGCCACATTGGGTTGCAAATCCACACATATGGAGACGAAGTTTCTCATAAAAACTCCAAGTTCATCTCCGATGACATTTTTTAGATTTTATGTCAAGCTTTGTAAAGTTGGAAAGCTTGTCGACCATCTATTACAATGTGGAATCATAAATGAAATTGCTCTCTACAATCATCTAAATAAGACAACAACAAAAAAAACTTTTAGCTTTTCTAGATAAAACACAATAGATTTTACAATTGTGAAATTTCTCGAGGTCTTGTAGATCTTTAGTCATATTATTAAATGTTTGGCTAACGTTGTCTAGTTCCTCATTTATTTTGTGTTGTCTTTTTTAACAATATTCAACAAATCTGCATTCTTATCTTCCAACAACTCTTTTTCTTTTAGCAGATTCATTTCAGTTTAAATATTGAAATAAGCTTTAATTGTATGTATACTTTAAGACTATTTTATAAGTGCATTTTGTGTGTATATAATTATGGTTTTATGTATGTGTAAATTAATGGGAATATGCACTATAGGACTGAAATGAAAAAATAACTAAGATTCAATATTCTCTAATTGTGACGATCGTATCGCATAATCATGAAATTCCACCAACATTTTGATTAGGATTCAGGTCATCTTATCTAGCATTTGCAAAACCGTTAATTATGTTGAAAATTTTAGTCGATTATCATGAAATTTTATCAATTATCTTGTACATAAGTTTCCAGTGCCTAGACAAAATAGTAATACTAATTCCTAGATGTTAGATGAATATTAATACACTAATACGTCGTTATCAACGTGATTATGCACAACAATTGTATGAGAATTACAAGTGTACAACAAGTTACAACAATTGTATGGGATTATGTGATAGTGACGTGGCAATAAACCATATTACAAGTGTTGAGTATTATTGGACATGATTGGCCCACCACTTAAAAACCTCATCATAGATTCTCTTCTCCAACAAGGACACTTTTGTTCTTGGTCAATGGTCGTATCAGAGATCTCTCTCACCAAACAAAAATCGAATTTTTGTGAACAGACTTTTCCTTTATTCACATAATTTGAAACCAGAGTGATCAAAAACTATTGATACAGAAAAAGTTCGCATGTTTAGAATCCAAGCTGTGTTATCTTCGAATAGTCGAGGCCACAGCATGAGCCCAATGCCTTAGATTATCTTTTAAGTCAACTTCGTTAGCTACCGGCGCCGGAACTCTCCACTTTATCTCTGTCGTGATCTTCCCTTTTCTTCCTCCACAATGATCCCACGCTTCAGACAAATACGGTCTCGCTACTCTGTTTCCACTGCTCTTGTCTTCTTCTTCTTTTGTTACTTGCACAACTCCATCATCTTTCTTCACCAATCTCTGCAATCCAGGAAGAATCGAAACCAGATTGGAGTCTTTATGGTCTTCCTCGGAAAAGACAAAACCTAGATCCATAAACCCTTTAAGTTCCTCGTACTCCAAATCCGACATACTCTTTCCCTTTCTTGTTCTCACATTCCTCTTCTTCTTCTTCTTCCTCTGCTCTTCCTTCTCTGAAAGTACTCTCTCTCTTTCCGCAATCGTGAACGCGTTGACTTCTTTTCCGGAGAGAATCGTCTGAAGCTTCATCGGGGTTGGTTTAACGGGTAAGACCGATCTAGGAGACAAGAACAAATCATCTGATGAAGAACTAAACAAACTTGTCTTGGAACTCGTCGTCATCATCGTCTCATCACTCATAGCCCTTTCTACAAGAAAGCTCACCGGAAAATTCTTCAACACTTCTTCTTCTTTTTCCTCTGTAGTCTCTGTTTCTCTACGCTTCTCTCGACTTTTTCCATTCAGATTCTCTTTGTCTTTCTTGATGATTGATCTCTCCGACCAGTTTCGCTCGAACAGTTTCAACAACTCCTCTTCAGCCATTTTTTTAAGTTTGTTTTCTCCGCTTTTTTTGGTGTTTGGAGGAGATTGAAATGGGGTTTGGTATTTAAATCTTGTAATTAGCTATGTATGTAACTACTTTAATACCCTTAGCTTTCGTATATTACGTGTGGACCCGTTTGTTCCACAACACACTACTTACAAAGTGCAATCAAATTCAAATGGGTCAAGCCTCATAAAGTCATAATACACCATTATATTTGTTGATTAATTAATTCTTCTTTCCGTTATACAATTCAAATTGTTCATAAAATAAATAGATTTTCATTTGATGCGTACACTGTAAAGTATATGATGTATTCAAAAAATTATTCTTATTGTTTATTTATATATTTACAAATTACAACGTAAATAAAAGTACATATTATTTCATTGTGGCTCTTCGAAGGTTCGAATATCTCTAGATGCGTGTGGACGCGAAAGGGAGCGTAAGAAAAAGAGTGGAGCCATCATAAATAAACAAATAATGTATATTAAGCTACTCGTTATAATTATTTAGCAATTCATTTCATATTTAACATGTGGTAAGACATTTCCATCTTATACCTAAAAGTGACCAACCTCTCTGCACCTTATTTTGATATCTCTCAACCACGAAACCAAATTACAAAATAAAGAGTTGTTGGTTAGTCTTACGTACATATGCGTTCTCTACTTCTCGTTTATATATGTATAATCTATCTACATGTAATAGTAAAACACATATACAGTCAATAAAGGCGTCTACAATACTCGGTTCTTTATAAATTATATCTAGAGATTAGTTCTGTCCGTACCTGTATATATATCTCAAAACATAATCAAGTTGTTTCTCAGTACAGGAAGAGATACAATTTAGACATCATTACGTCTAGAATTAAACAATAATATCTAAAATACGGAAAATGGTAAATAAAGGCATTTGATTCATAAATGGTGGAAAAAAACTGGCCAATCACGAGAATATAAATTAAACTGTAAGTTATAAGATTCAAAAGTTTAAAGTAATCTGTTACTGAGAGTTAAATGATAATATTAAATTTATTATACAGTATACTAATGAACTAATATCCACAACACCCGCAAGTAGTTGACTCAAGAAAAATAAACACTTAAGTTTTTAGAGGAGATAGTTTTGTTCCATGAGTTTGATCAGAGTAACACATTAGTTGCGCTATGCCTATACTCAACGAAAGGAAGGACTGAAGGCAGTGCCGTGCCCAGGTTTATCGGAGCTTAAGGCGAGATTGTAATTAGGAGTCTTACCAATATAATTTTTTTTATATAAAATACAAATGCATGTAAATATAATTTTGAAACGTTGCAAATTATCATTTATTCCCATTCAGTAGGATTTTCAAGTTTAACTTGAGCATAAAACCTGATTGTGATTTCACAAATCCTTTATCTTTGTTTTTCTTATGTCTTCAGTATAGAACTTGAGTTAACAAATATTTAGAAGCACTAAAGCAGGTTCACAATTTGAAAATGAACAAATTGAATATAAACAAAGTACTTAAAAAAAAACAGGTTCGTCTTAAAAAGAATAAAATATTATATATGAAACTTTGGAAATAAACAGAGAAAAGAGACTCTCGGAATCTCATCAGTTTCCTCTTCCTCTTTTTTTTATTTTTTTATTTTCAGTTTTCTTTTTCTAAAACCTATTACCTATATGTAAATCCATTTTGATACATCATATTTGCTGCATTTGGGGGCCTTCAAAAATAAAACTGAAGGAGTGAGAATCAGAAGAGCCTTCCATATATTGGCTATAAGTCTATTGGTAAATCGGTAAAACTTGTTGTTAGTGTGTTTTTTCCCTAAAACGGTAACATTTTATAGAATTTGTTTGATCTTTTGCAATCAAACAGTTTCAAAGCCAAAGTCAAAGTCCAACCTTGATTTTTTATTTTTCGTGATTTGTCACTACTTTGTCCAACATTGAGCTATTTATTGTTGGGAAAAGAAGAAAACAAATTGACACACAAATTTTCTCGAAATATATACTAAATTTTATAAATATATAAGCTAAATTTCAAAACCCTAAATTAATGAAATACGAGAGCAAGACATAGCTTTTGTTGTGACCTAAAGGACCAAAGCTGCAAGTTATTACCTTCGCTAAGACTATTAGCTTTAACTACATGGTTCCATTTATATGCCAACAGATACATCGAACTCGTCTTCCCTCTCTTCCTCTTCCTCGTCTTCTTTTTCTTCACCATATCATCATCATATCCTCTCATCTTCAGCTTCCATACGTGTAACCTCGGATCGATCACTTCCACGCTTAAACCTCCTTCTCTATCCCTTTTTATTCGTTTGTGGGTCTTTATCTTTTCATCAGAAGTTAGAAAATCGTGGTTCAAAAGCTTACTCATGGGAATGGATAAACGCGACTCACCTCCATCCACATCGGTCTTAGTCAATGGTTTTTCCATTATTAATGTCTCCTCCGTGCCTCCCATCTCCATTATCTTGCTCTTTAACTTCTCTGGCAGCTCTCTATTTGCTTCAAGCTCTTCCTCTCCTACTTGCTGTTGTGGCTCCACATTGACGACGTATTGACCTTCTTGTTCGAAACGAAGAGAAAGTCGTTTTTTCAGGGGCTTTCGCTCTTCTAGGTCATTATATATATTTGCCATTGATATCCTCTTCGTTCACACATGTATTGCAGAATTTTAGTTAACGCAGTTAAAAAGTATTAAAGATGGATATTGACATTGGTAGGTTTTGCTTATTTATTTTACTTAAGATATATCCTTTAATAAAAATAAATAAAACATCAATTAAAAAGTATTAAAGATGGATATTGACATCGGTTTTGCTTATTTATTTTACTTAAGATATATCCTTACTTAAGATATATCCTTTGATAAAAATAAATAAAAAATCAATTAAAAAGTATTAAAAATGGATATTGACATTGGTAGATTTTGCTTATTTATTTTACTTAAGAGTATATCCTTTGATAAAAATAAAGAAATAATCAAATATATATAGATGCGACGCCAATATTATTATTATTTTTTGTTTAACTTATGGCAGGTGTTGGTAAAACTATAACATTAAAATCTTCATTGTAAGATGCAAGAGAGAGAGGTATAACAATTGCTTATTCGTCAACAACAATAAACTTTCTTACCAGAGATACATTTAACAATCTGAAACCTATCTTCCTCTGAAAAACCATAGAAACCTAAGAGAGTTTGACAGGGATTTTAAACTGCTTCTTGATGAGTTCCGCATCTCTCTGCTACATAAGTTCACCAGATCATATGAAGGCAGTCAGATTACTATCAAGACGACTAGAACCGAAGTTGAATCGGTAGAGAAAGAGCAGCGAGATTGACTTACTTTTGTATTGAAAACTTTCAGAATGATATATTATCACTCTGTGAGGCTGAAGAATACAAATATATATGTAACTACTTGCTCATTGTTGAAGATAAGTAGAAGTTCCAAAACACAGAACCCATTGACATGAACGCTACACGAGCTTGAAGCGGGACTACCCTGTAAATTTCACCTTTCATCAGACCTCAATGTAGAATGCTAATTCAGACTCTACACCATATATAAAGACCGCCAGATACAAATGATATAATGATAGAGAAAGAAAGCCATACCAAAAGTTAAGGATGCTAACGGGAACCCAAAAGCGAAATCCTGCAGTAATCCCAAGAACAGTAAATATATGAAAGATGCGATGTAACAGTAAAAGTTTAACTCTATGTAATTGGTATCTCACCATAAAGAAGCGTTGGAAGAGCATCTTTCTGATACTTGTTTCCGAGCTCAGAGAGTTTTCCCAGCCATAAGTTGTTCCAAGCAAATATAACAGCAATCACAGATGGACCGAGGATCACTTGGTTAAGCAGAACCTAACAAAGGGATCGGTTTAAGCAGTAGAAACTCTATCACAACATGTTCTAAGTATGATTAACAAAACAAGTCTAAGAGGTAATAGTACCTTAAGCACTAGATTTGTGGCGGTTGGTTTAGGCAAAGAATGATCAAGGAATTGGTACCACGCATAAGAGCCAGGGCCATACAAAAGAAACCCGTAAGAGCTCATCCGCAGCGCACGAATCCAGTCATGTTCTGAGAAAATGTTCCACAATTCCCCCTAAGTAAAAAAGATCCAATCATAAATCCTTAGTCTCAAGCCAAGTTCCACCAATGTACGAGACACATTTTGCAAAAGAGAAAATATGAATTACCCCAACAACAAGCACTCGAACCAAACATAACCTAATAAGAGACTGTCACTACTCACTAAACAACCATACTCACCAACATTTTTGGTTATACAAAGATCCAATTTCATTTGAAGTATCACTAAACAACTGCAGAAACTCGATTCATGTTACATTCAAATGATCAAAACATTCACTAAAACCTCTAAATTCAAATGTATGACTCGAAAATCACCAAAACTTGGTCAGAGACAAACCTCGTCAAGCTCAGAAGATGATTGTTTAAGAGCGGTTCTCTTTTTCCACCTCCCAGATAGCTGAGCAATCGTGTCACCGGTGAAAGTGAGTGCCCCGGCCGTCACAGCTTGCTTCAAAGGAAACCGATAACCGCCGGCGTCTCTGCTCACATCGACGGAATCCGACGATCCAGTATTCCTTTTCCTATCTCTATCTCCGGAAGACTTCTTCTTTCTCCGTTGTTCGAAGCCATTCCATCCCCAGAAACCACCAGCGCCGCCGCAACCACCCAATGCGTCCATTAAAAAATGCTTCCTTTTTTTCTTCGAAACAGAGTTTGCCTAAATCTTTAAAACCGCAAATGAGTCCTGTCCATTTGTTTTTCCGGTTTGGTTCGATTCCATTTTTTGGATCTTGGATTTTGGGAAACAAGTCAAAATCAAACCAAATCTGAACCGAACCAAATGTCATCAAACCGAAATAAAATTGACTGTATATGAAAATTTAATTTTAATCAGTATAATCCTTTTGATGTCACTATATTTATTTCACTGAATTTCGATTTATTTTGTTCGGTTACATATGATTCGGTATAAGAATTGAGTTGTTGTCATATTCGGTTAATTTATTTCGATTTGGTTCGGTTTTATACTTACTGTACATAAAACGATGTGGTCACGTGAAACCGGTGAAGGCGCGCGATCAGACAGGCGCGTGGTTAATAACTACGACCCACAATCGTGGTGTTGAAACGCGCGTTTTACAAGAATCGCGTTAGCCAATTGTTTTCATCATCATCATCATCATCATCGTTGCGGTGGGTTTACATACCGCTATCATCATTCTTCCGGGAAGAGGAAAAGGTTTCTTCGATCGTCGAAGAGATTCTTTGGACCAGTCTCCTTCCTGGGTCGATCTTCGATTCAGCTCTCTTTTAATGTTATAGGTAAACTCATCCTCTGCATCTACTGTTTTCGATTTGGAAATAGATTGGTTCAATTGTGAATTGGAATTGAGGATTTGATTGGTTGGATCATCTCAATTCAAAATCAAATCCTTTGAATTTTAGATTTGGATAGCTCTATCATCGTTCTTTATGAGTTGTGATGGATGGCTTTTTAGTGTAAAGGAACTTACTTGAATTGTCAAAGTTGACGTTTTGTTAGATTTTGAGGCAAAATTCAAACTTATTCATATGAATTTCCTCATAAGCTGATGAATTCTGTATCTTTGTACATTAGTGATATAGTCTACTTGTGTGTCTTCTTATGAATTCATATTGAAAGTGTGTTTTTTGTTGTAGGTTTCGGGAAGCTGCTATGTTATTTGAGGGGCTTACCAAGAAACCACCGTCGCTTATTGATCTTTGCGTTAGGAAAGCTATAGATAATGTAAAGTACATTGGCTATGTTGGTGGGGTTGATTTTCAGCTCCTTGAGCAGATTCTGCAACACTGTACACTAGAACAGCTGAAGCACATAGAGGATTCTACTCAAGTAAGAAGTTTTTCTCGCCATATGGCACTATTAGTCTTTTGTATGTTTTGATGGGTTTCTTTTTAATCTTAAGTTATGCTTTTTTGTTGTTTTTGTTTTGCTAGGACACAGATCTTAGTCCAGTCACCGATACGTTTTGGAAGGGATTCTATAAGAAGCACTATGGTGAAGAGGACATGAATGATCTTATAGAGGATCTGGAGTGGAATAAAGTAAATAATTTCAAATGGAGAAATTTATATGAGGTTGGTTTTTTTCAAGTCTTGATGTAAATACATATTTAAGTGTTGAAATATTTAAGATATATGCACATGGTTTCGTGCAGTTGAAGGTTATAGCTGTGCAACAAGAAGAGAAGAAAGCTGTTGATCGACTGAAAGAACGTTACAAGGACGAAAATGAAAGTATAACTTTTACGAATCTGTCTTTTTATTATGGCCGTTAGCTCAATGATGAGAAGCATGTTCTTAGACTGAAATTTATTCTTCTTTCGTTCCCTTGTAATCGTTTTCAGTTTCCTTTTGTCAGGGAAACAAAGTCGACAAACTAAGGTCTGCTCGAAAGCTCCTCCAAGCAAAAGACCATTTTGGGGTAACACTTTTTTTAATCTTAATGATTTTTTGCAGCATCTGGTCAGATCTTGCAAAAACATTATGGAAATGCTTCATGCATATATTAGTTTTTTTCCCCTGGCTTTTGGTTATATGGGACGGTTTCTTTGCAGGGAATAGTGCATCAGGTTACAATCTTGGGAATGTGAAGAGCAACATCATGAAGAAGGCAAAACTAGATCTGTTGAAGAGGTACACTTCAAAAATGCACAATCACAAGGCTTACTTATAAGGTTTCGAGCAAAAATCTATTTCTTAATTCAAATCTTCTAATGGTTTTGATTACAGTCAAGAAGTGAAAAATCTTACTGCTATTAAAAGGAACACGATTCAGAAGAGTTTCAGGTATTATCTCCCCAGCATCTATTTATCTATATTGATCCACGATCTTAATCCCCCAAACTTGCTGACCGGTTTGATGGATCATGTCTTGTCTAGTATTTCTACTCCAAAGAGGACTAGCTTATCTGCGAATGCGCCTTCAACTTCAAGAAGCATTCCTTTTTGTGGACGAAATCTTACTGACATGAAAAGGAACACGATTCAGAAGAGTTTCAGGTAACATGGCCTCAGTATCTATATAACTATATCGATCCACATTCTTTATCCTCAAACTTGATCGGTTCGATGGATCATGTCTTGTCTAGTATTTCTGCTCCAAAGAGGACTGGCTTATCCGCGAATGCGACTTCAACTTCAAGAAGCATTCCTTCTGGTGGACAAAAGCTACCTCCAAAGAGGATCAACAGCCTTCCTGGGACTGCTCCTTCAACTTCAAAAAATGCAGCCACCAGACAAAAACATGTAATGTAACTTATATAGCTTTTTACAGACAATTTTTTTCTTCAAGTGTATCATCAAGTTTCAAGAACTCCGAATTTTGAAACTTTGTAGCTTGATGATATCCTATTTTGTAACAATAGATCTTCAAAGGTTTCTATAATGATTTACTAAAGTGCTTTGTTTTCTAGCTTTTGCTTTGGCCGAGAAATTTCACAACAAAAGTCTCCGTAGAAGCATTCGATATAGAAATTAGAGTAATAATCCATAAACATAAATCATTTTATACGATAAACACATTCTGATAAGAATACAAACAAGGTGCGAACAAACACCCTTAGAAGATGGATTGAAGCAAATATATATGTTTTATTGTGCCTACAAAATGAGAAATCTTAATTTAGAGTATGATCAAATCCAGACTCAACAGTCTCTTAGCTTTTGGCTAGAGAAACCAATCTCTTTTATTCTTTGCGGTGTGATTTGATGTATAGTATGGACCCTAAAAGGGCCTACGCCTAAACTGAAGATCCAGCCAAACGTCTTCTTGATGCATTTGAAGTCGAGACTTGACCCAATTTGTCTGACTCTTTCGAGTCATCCGTCACAATTCTCTCTCTCACTGGCGTGTAATGCCTCAGCCACACGCCCGTGTACACCTGAACATTCAATATCCCAATGAACCATCCAAGTTTCAAATTGATCCAAACAAACATCTTTCTCTTATTATTCTTGGAAAGAGACCAACTATACCTGTTGTGGTCTCATGATCTTGGTGTCAGGATCATCCAATGACTCTTTCCAATGCGACAAGTATCCAGCCATGCGAGGAATCGCGAATAAGACCGTGAAGAACTCTGGTGGAAATCCCATTGCCCTATTTTAATGGTCCAAGATTGCATATTTAGATGAAGTTGAGAGGAAGTGATGAACTCTGCACATGCATTCAAACTTTTACCTGTATATTAATCCGGAGTAGAAATCAACATTTGGATAAAGCTTTCTCTTAACAAAGTAATCGTCAGAGAGAGCTGCCTTCTCAAGAGCAACAGCTACCTGAAGACATCAGAATCAAACACATTCACTTTAAGGAAACATTAAAAATTACACTAAATCGAAAAGATGGGTATCAAGTTTTAGTATAAGCTTGAACTTCGTTGGACATAGCGTACCTCAATTAGAGGATCCTTTCCAACAATAGAAAATACTTCATCAGCCAGGTTCTTGATGACTTTAGCTCGAGGGTCATAGTTTTTGTACACACGGTGTCCAAAACCAGACATCTTCCTCTTCCTAAGATGTCAAAGAGATGAGACTTTAAATGAAAAGACTTGTCAAAAATTTAGAAAACGGAAGCATATAGGTTCAAGAATTGAATTTACCTGTTCTTCACACCCTCGATAAACTCTGGAATATTTTCAACAGTCCCAATCTCTGACAACATCTTAAGCACAGCCTAATGGAACCAAAGACATGAACTTCAAAGACCATGGAGCATGCAAATACATCAGAAGATGTATAATATGAAGATATGAGAATAAATAGCATACCTCGTTTGCACCACCATGAAGTGGACCATATAGCGCTCCCACAGCTCCAGCAACAGCAGTGTACACATCAACACCGCTACAAGAAGACATTTCCCAATCAATATCTCCTATCAAGTTCACTAAGATTCAAACCAAAGATATGTACCTAGAGGCAAGATGCCGAGCAGCAGCGGTGGAGCAGTTCATTTCATGCTCTGCATGCAGTATGAAGAGGATGTCCAAAACCCGAGCCAGCCGAGGATTAGGTTTGTAGGATCTATTTCCCCTGTAAGAAACAGAAAAAAGTGTGTCAATGGCACGCTACAAATTATGTACAGTAAAAAACAACTAAGCTTCCAGTGCTCTGAAGCATCAAGCGATCATCCAAAAATGAATCTAAAAGTTGAGGTTCTAACTAATTCGAGAAGAAAGATATAGTAGAGACATACAGGGAATCCAGCATATAGAGGAAATTATCTGCATAAGGAAGGTTTCCTGAGGGAAGAACAGGAGGCCTCCCTGCCATCCTCAGATAAGCAGCTGCTGCAATTGTAGGTGCCTGTAAATTGTAAACACGTTTAGTTGCACAGATTGTAATTTTTTCTTTCAGGCCTTCATGAAATTCACAGTCCAAATATGTTTATGCGTGACACAATATAGGAAGAAGTAAGGTGACCACTGATAACAAAAATACCTTTCCAATAATGCGAATAATTTGTTTATCTCTAACTTGTTTAGAATCGTAAATATCCTGGCCCTGCACCCAGTAGAGTATTAATCAACATGTTTATACGGAAAAATTCAAAAGAGCTAATTCTTTACACAAGGAGTGACAAGGCCTGACATGTTGTTAGAGAAGTAATGTAAGCTTAAACCTACCCTAAGAGCAGGATTTGCATCAGGATGAAAGATGGAAAGCGCACTCATTGCACTCACAAGAACTCCCATTGGGTGTGCATCGTGAGGCATAGACTGTATAATATCCTGTACAAAAGTTTTCAAGTAAATCGACTTAGATATGAGAAATATATTGCTTTGATAGCTTCGAATACAGCACACAACCCTCAGAACAACATGTATAGAAACGTCTTGAGAATTATTGATTGACCAGACAATGACAATAACAAGTAGAGAATAGCTAACTCTAAAGTCCTGAAACATGCTATAGGCAAACTTACTAGTACTCCTTGTGGCACAGCTGAATGCTGAGAAACTGCAAACTCCCAATCAGATAGCTGAGTTTCAGAGGGCAGATTCCCATACACTGCAAGAAAAGATAGTAAAGGAGAAAACTTTTCATCAATGTCCAATTCGATACATATAACACTTGAAAATTGTGGTTATACTAGCATCGATACTGAAAAAATGAGTAACAAACTGAAACATGATCCAATACACTTACTGAGAAGATAAGCCACCTCCAGGAAAGTACTGTTCTCAGCCATTTCCTCAATCGGGTAGCCACGATAACGGAGGATCCCTTCATCACCATCGATGTAAGAAATCGAAGATCGAACAGGAGCCGTGTTCAAGTAACCTGGATCGTATAATTTAAGGCCCTTGTCTTCCTTCCCCGTAGCTATCTGCAAGCCAAACACCACGCAACAGACCAAACTCCTCAGCTCAGAATCCCACAGTGATAGTAAAACAAAAAAAAATCTACTTTACCCAGAAGTTTTTAGAATAAGGGTTATACCTTTTTGAAATCAACGGCTTTAACGGTGCCATCATCTGAGACCGGAACTTTATACTTTTTTCCGGTGCGTTCGTCGACGATCGTCAGTGTTCCTTTCAAAGATCCAAGCGGTGCGACACTCGTATCCGCCGACGTGCACCATCGCTCGATCGCTGGAGAATCCTGTTTTCCTTCAGCCAAATGCGCTGAGAGAACAGCTAATCGAGCTCGAACTCTCTCTGAAATCTCCATTTTCAACCAGAAAAATCAAAATTCAAAGAAGAGAGAAAGAAGCAGAAAGGGAGCGAAGAAGATATTGCAAGTCACCATTGTACTCTTCGTTATTATAACACGTGTCCCTAGTATTGACTAGTTTCCACGTGTGCGTGATCTAATGGATATCCAACGGCGGAAAGGCGACCCAACTTGTACATCTCTAATCTGTCAGAATTATCTGGGACCCACTTATCAGCATTATCTAGTTAACTTTCCTCGATTTGCTAAATATTTATGTGATTGAAGCATTGCTGATTGGGCTGACGTTTTTAATGTGGGCTTCTGGTTATGCATCTTTTTCGACCCAACAGAATATAATTCTCTTTCGGCCCATTTTTTGTTCGCTTTATTTTCTTAGCTATTTGTTTTTTGAATTTTGATTATTTTATAATTTTATAACCAGCTAAAAATTACGATCAACTATGACTGAAATCTCAATTAAATGACTAAATTGTTATCTAAAGCTAAATGCTCAACTGTGCTATTTCGTTCAAAAGAAAATTCATTATTTTATGGATGTTCTTTATAAATTAATTGTAGTAAAAAAAATACAAAAGTTATAGTTAATCAAAGAGATGGAAAATACTAACGTTTAAATAAATTTACTCTTTAATGTTAGTGTACTAGGCTATTAATCTTATAAGTGTATATGGAGGTCGTCTAATTACGTTTTAAGAAAGAAAAAAGATAGGAGAAAGTGAGAGTGCTTATTATAGGTATAATAAATGACATTTTAAAAGCGACGGGTCGTATAGTATTGATTCGTACCTAAAAATGGAATTCTAAGTTTTCCACACGTGAGGCTCTGAATCTGAGAGTGATACATTTTTTCTTTCCCTCCTTCTGTTTTCAACACATGAACTGTTCCTTTTTTTTTTTTTTTTTTTTTCTTTAAACCTATGTTGCATGGAAACGGAAACGAAAACGTGGAAGCGAAACGTTTCGGAAACGAGAAACGATTTTTTTCTAAAATTAGGGATTGGAAACGTTTTGAAAACGTATACACATATATAATATATGTATATATATAACATTAACATAAAACTATAAAAATAGTTTAATTAAACAATACAAGTCCAAAACATCAAATATTAAATAGGTTAACTAAAATTCTAAAAGAAAAAAAATTAAAAGGTTCAAGTTCAAATATTTAATTTAGACCAACATTTTCATCCGCATTTTCATTAGTTTCATGGTAGATCATATAAAGATGCCTCCAAATCTAGTTTGTCGATAAAAAAATTTTAAAACTCAGAATCTTCCAAAATTAGTGATATGTATTACTCTATAAATCTTAATCTTTTCAATTTTTATTTATTAAGTTTCCAAAGTCAATAAAAAGGATTTGTCGCGTTTCCATTTTAGAAACGTGAGTTTCCATCGTGTTTCCAAACATAGATTTTTAGGAAACGCGTTTCCGTAACATTTTTCGTGTTTCTGAAGAGTTTCCGTTTCCGAAACGTTTCGGAAACGGGAAACGGACCTCGAAGAGAGTTTCCATGCAAGATAGCTTTAAACATTATTTGCAACGGTGATCACTCAATGATACCTTTCATTTTTTTTTTTTTTTTTTTTTCATCTGATACCTTTCATTTATAACTTCTACACGTCTATAAAATAAATTTGTACATATATAGGATCTACAATAACACAATTTACATCACTTGTGTTTTTAATTATTCAAACAGAGGCATAGTAATTGATAAAAAAATAAACAACTAGAAAGCACTTGAAAATATAAATAACTTTTACTGTTATAAACAAAGCTTTTTCACGGTAATGGAATTCCGAAATAAAAATAAATAAAAGAGAAAATGACAGAGGAAATGTGTGAGAGAGGCAAAGGAAATGCAATAATATTTGCAGTAAGAAAAAAGCATGAGAAAAAAGGAGTTGTGGATTTAGACATATGACTGACAAATTATACTATATTTTTCTAGTTTCTCCTATATATGGTTGTTTATGTGTTCATCATATGTTTAAATATATTTAAACCTTTCATTAGTCACATCACATCCGAAAGATGTGTACGATAATTAAAAAGAAGATTATATACAGTACCGTTTCAATATATAATGAAACCTATGGTAAAACAAACAAAAATTAAAACCCTCTTAGTAAAAAAATTTGAGCATTTTTTCTTTAAATTTTTTTATGAAACTAATATTGCACTCTTGTCATTTGCCTACCTTGCCTAGGAATAGAAATGGATTTATACACCAAAATTTGTTTGCTTATTAGACACGATCATAGGGTGTCCTAACGTTAAGTGCTATGACGCTGCGACCTCCTTTGACGCATCATTTAGGGTCCTACATAACATAATCACTTTAAACCCTTTTAAACAATACTCGTAGTTTAGAAACAAATTAAGTTAGTTGATTGATATAAATAAATTCAGCTATAGCTTAAGACAAATTTAAGATGATTGGTTGAAAGTTGAAACCCAGTTTAAAAGATTACTAATTTTTTGCTAGGTCTTCAATTTAGTTGCATGGTCAGACTTGAATCAGGTTATGTCGTTTTAGCAGATCACTGCACACTCTTTCTCCAAACTGCTCTCTTATATTTTATGTAAATCTTATAACAGATTTACTGGAAATTTAATTCTTACCCTATAGAAAACAAAAACGTCGTTTCATTTCATTTGTTATTTTCCCTTTTGTATACAAACACATATTTATACACACAGCTATGAAGTTGTTCAGGACCCATATATATACACACCTAAAACCATAATGATGACTCGAAATAATTTTACTAACAATCATATAAAAATCTGAAAAATACTACTAGGATTAATATTAAACTATATAAAAAACAACATTAACGTACATTGCTTTAATAGGAAGCTAATACACATCAAAATCGACTATTAATTTATTTCCCTTGAAATCATCGGTCTACTTTGGGAACAAACACAAATCTTCCCTCTTTTTTAGGGATTTAATCAAATATTTAATTGTCTGTTTTTTTTGTCTTTATCCTCCCTCTTAGAGAACCAATCGTTGATGTAAACTAAGAAACAGAGCAAATTGAAACAGAGCAAATTGAAACAGAGCATTGGAGAAGAAGCAAGATCTGTAATACCGAGAAGGAGCAGCTTGAGATTTCTTCTTCGGTGAATGCACCGGTAAAACTCCACCACCAGTAACATTCTTCCCGCAGACATCAACTCCGGTCTTAACGACACTGAACTCATCCTCCGGGTTCAAACACAATCCTCTGTTCCCGCTCAAATCCAAGTTTTTACCCAACCGTCTTAAGAAACTCGAATCAAACGGTACGACGCCGATCAGTAAGTTCCTGCTGAAATTCAGATGGAAAACGTGAGGCAGTGACTCAAACCCAGATGGGATTTCGCCGGCTAATCTGTTGTTAGCCAGAGACAACGAGCTAAGGTTCATCAATTTGGTGTAACTCTCCGGGATTACGCCGGAATATCCTGAATTCTCGAGCTGGAGCTCTTGAAGTTTAGGTAGGAACCCTAATTCAACAGGGAGAGCAACGAACATTGGGTTATTATCCATTATGAAGTACTGCAAACTCTGAAGTTTCGAGATTCCTTTTGGAAAAGCTCCTTTTAGTTTGTTGTTGCTTAACGCCATGAAAGATAAAGAACGAAGCTTTTCAACACCTTCTGGGATTCTTCCTAAGAGAGAATTTGAGCTGAGGTCGAGTTTCTGAAGCATACCCAGTTGCGAGATCGTTGGAGGGATTGTACCGGTTAACGAATTGTAGCTTAAATCTAAGCCAACGAGGTTATTGAGATTCCCCAGTTGCACAGGGATTTTACCTGTGAGCTTGTTGTAGCTGAGATCGAGGTGTACGAGGCTTTTCAGTGAGAAAATCGCCGGAGGGATATCTCCGGTTAACCGGTTTTGTGAGAGAGTGAGTATCTGTAATGATTTGAGAGAAGAAATGCGAGGAGGGATTTGACCTGAGAGAGAAGGGTTTGATCTGAGGCTAAGCTGTTGAAGAGAAGAGTTTGGGAGGAGCTTAATGGGGAAGATGATTGTGGTTGGGAAGTGAGTGAAGCAGTTGAAGAAGAAGACTGATTGGAGAAAAGGCAGAGAGAAGATTGAAGAAGGGAAAGAAGCAGAGGATTTACAAGAAGGGTTTGGAGCAGAGCCAAAATCGAGCCGAGAGACGTGAGATAAGTGGTCTGGACCGGTTTTGCACTCAATGCCTGGCCAAGATGAGCCAGGTGCACAAGGGTTTGGGTGGGATTGACGCCATTGTTGATCAGAAGACATTGATTCCATGATCTTGAAGAGAGTTTCTGACTCAGATGGAGGCATTGAGGCAGAGACTCTGTTTTCTTGACAGAGAAAGAGTGGTGTTATCAGGAGAAAGAAGAGCAGTGAGGAAGGAGATGGTAAAGCTCTCTTCATCGTCATAGAATTTGCTGTAAGAGAGAGGAAAGAGAGAGTGTGTGTGTTTCTTGGTGATATTATACTGAGAATTCATAAAAGTGACGTTAATTAGAATCTTTGAGAGGAAAGAGCATAAAAGTGACATTAGATGATCATCGATGAGCAAACACCACTAAAAGAGAAACTTAAGAAAAGGTTTAAGCTTTCAACGAGGTTAAGTGAAATGTTTAAGGATTAGGGACAAGACAAGACAGAGACACGTGAACAATCAGAATCTAAACAAGGTATGATAAAAGAGTGAAGACTTAGAAGAAAGCTAGTAAAGAATACGAATAGGTTTTGAGTGTGTGAGTGAGAGAGAGAGAGAGAGAGATGCAATTATAAATGGAAGTGACTGAAAGTGACACGTGTGGGGTAGTGAGAGACAAATAGGTAGGGACTCAAGTCATGAAATTGGGAAGAGAAAGAGAAGGCACAAATTAAAAAGAGTACTTGATGGGTTTTGTAAGGCCATACACACATGTTCGAAAACATGTGGGTCTTTATTCAAAACACTTTTGTTCGAAACAATTTTGAAGGACTTGTCTTTGTTGGGAGGTAGTCTCGTGAATACGTTAGCTCCTCGAATCTCTCAGGTTCTGTGGAGCGGCTTTCCTGTTTTATGTCTCTCGGTCTCTCTCTATTTTTTTTTTTTTTTGTAAACATCTCTCTCTATATGTATTAGTTTCTAACCATGTGATTGTTTTGCATAGTTTATATGAAAATGTACAATAAAGAAAGTGATTTTGTATGATCCAAGTCTATTGTAAATGAAGATGGTCCTCACATACAGGAAATAAGGTGAGACTAACGATCATAAATTAATTGTAAATACATGGATCAAACCGACATTGATCCTAGAATGAAATTTTGTCGGGATGAATGATTAGTCATCATATCAATGTGATGTGTTAGAAATTATACATAATAGATAAAATGAGGATAAAAAGAACATTGATCAAATTCGTTTTGAATTGAAAACTCATAAAACTTAATGAAATTTTTGTTGTTTAATCCAACTGACGGGATCAGTACGGAAAAACGAATGATCGAGGTATACGCAAACATTGATTTTGAAGAAAACTAGTTTAAGAAAACCAATTCGTAGTTAAGATTTGATGTAAGATGACCATTTGATGGTTGGTTCAAAAGGCAACACACCACATGACAATCACAATGTATAGTTGGTACAAACTGTTTCAAAAATCACCCGAAATAGTTTCTTCACTGTTCACAAAATAGTTTCAATTTTTCTATCTATTATTTCAAATCATCTTCCTGTATAGATATTTGTGATCAATAAAAACTACTAATAAGGAAAAGTGGTGGGCATTGTATGTCTCTCTATTTACTGTCATCAATTATTCATGTCTTTTTTTTTCAAATTTCTCTGAAGTTTTACTATTCATAGTTTGAATTGATCCAGACAAAATCATAGTTATTTGTACATTAATACCAAAAAAATTGAAATACATTTGACAACCGCATATAGGCTTTTGAAAAAAAAACTCAAAGAGACTTGTTTCTGTCCTAGGATTATTTTTTTGTTGTACCGTAGAATGTTACGAAGAATATCTTAGGACATTTTATTTTAACGGTTATTAAAAACAGAGAAAACATAACTTTGTAAGAAGTTAAAAAAGATCAAAGTTTTCAAACGTTAAGAAATTGTACTACACTTGGCAATAATGCAGAAGGTGTTTTGTAAGAAAATGTACAAATGTATTGTCATGTATGTGGTGTGGTGTGTATTATATGTAGTCAAGGATCTATCTAATAATCTTAAGCCCTGGACTGTGAGTCTGAAGGGGTAAATTCAGAACCTACTATTCACCGTACGGATCTCTAACTCAAGCATGATCCACATCACATGCCCTACACCAAAATCAATCCAACGGCCATAAAACTCACTCAATTGGTGGTACAAGACTTTAAACCGGCCAACATCATATTAAATCTAAATTTCTACTTCCCTTAAACACTTGACAAATTTGTGAACACCAACAAAAAAAAAATCTTTTTTTTGTAGTTGTTTAATTTATTCCAAGTAATGCCTTCTGGATCTCCCAGGCCTTTCATCAGTGCTTTACGATTTGACACCGCTTCCATTCCCATAGCCTTTTGCTTTCTCCACATTTTAGTATATGTATCTATCTATGCATGTACTAAAACAAGGTTTGTGATTCAGTAGTGGTTGGTAAACAAAGCACATATTTTGTCAAAATTCTCTGCAAAATTCATGGGGGAATCTGCAGGTATTTTGATCTGAAACAGCTCATGTAAGAGAGAGGGGAAAACAATAGTCTTATTAACTTTCTCTTTAAGAGTCTGTATTTAAACAGGTCACCACCATTTGTACTAACTAAGAGAAGGTAAAAAACTACATCTACATGAGAATAACTGTTGCAAGAGCTCTACACTGTTGACCTCTCTGTCTTTGTTTCCTGTCTTTGCTTGAATTTTTGAATTAAACTCTATATTTCAAAAAGAATCTAAGGTTTAAGGAGCAAACAAGAAGCTTTAAAGAAACACCTTTTGATTTTTGATTCAAGAAACCATCTAAGTACAGAGAGTTTTGGGGGTCATTTGGTCACTCTTTTGTTGAGTAATCACAAGATTTTCACCTAAAATAAGAATGGTCCATTCCCCCTCTTACAACATAAGACAAAAGGGACAAAAGTTGCTGGATAAGCTTAAAGGAAGAAGGAACATCTTTATCAAAAAGAAAGAAGAAGAAAAAACCGATCAAATCCGGATACTGTACCTTTAATTATCATGGGCTCCCTTTTCTGGAACAACATGAAAAACTGCAGAAGGTAAGGGAAAAAAAAACTTATATCATCATGTTTCTGAAACACTTCTGGTCTTGAGTCTTTAGCATAGCATTTGCGTAGAAGAAGCATTTTGCTGGTTAGTTGAACATCCTGAGAAAATTGTTTGCATATGCCATTGGCTTCACATCCGGGTGAGGCTGAGAAATCATAATATCATAAAATTAGAAGAGTTTTCGAACGAGTCTAAATCAAACTGTGAACCAGTTTCTGTGAAACATTCATAAAAACAATGCTATGTAAGAGGTATACTACACTCACCACTGCTGAGAATGTAACAATGTTTGGCTTCATATCAGGCGCTTCAAAACGAATGAAGGCTCCCTTATTACCCATCTACAACAATACCAGTCCATGTTAAGTAAGAATCAAGTAATTGGCGCTGTTTTGAAATCAAAGACAGGAGTGTTTGAATTACCTGATCACAGTAATTTGGCGCAGAGAAAACGGTAATGAGTTTACCGTCATGTTCAACCTCATAACCTTCATCTTTTACTTCATGTGACCGGACCAACAAATCTGCCCCAATCATGAAAATCCAAGTCAATAGCCATCTCAAGAAAAGACTAGCGCGAGAAACCAAACCCGGATAATAACAAGACAGTAAACTAACCTAAATTGTTATCTTCTAAAAACCTCTTTGTTACATCTCCACCAAATGATAGACCAACTCCTCGCTTGCTTGGGCCTCTTCCAGGGAGAGGTTGAGGATCACTCCACAATAGTTCACACATTAGTCCTGAATAAACATTAGCAAGATAAGATGATAATACAGAAAACACAATTACATAAGAAGTAATCTACAGAAGATGTATATGATGAAACATACCTTCCTCCGGAGGCTCACAGAATCGATCAATGGCACTGATGTCTGAGAGTTTCACGCCATCAACACTGAAGAGACCTCCATGTACCACGAAGACCTTCCCATTTATAACATGAGCCAATGGTAGGTAACAGAAAACTTCAGCAAAGAGATCCACGAATTTTTCACTCAACTTGGACCGAACCTCACCCTCAAAACCATAAATTTTGTTCATGCTTTTGCTTTCATGGTTTCCTCTGGCTAGATATATGGCTGCAGTACAAAGATGGGTAAATGGCGATTTAAATTTAAATGGAAATTTTTAAGCCATCAGACAATAGTAGAGCATTTAATCCTTGCCAGTGATAGCAAAAACAATTCAAACTTGAACATCAAAGAATTATTGCGGTAAAGTTTCAGCGAACTTACATGATGGGCACATGCACTTGAAAGCAAACAAGGTGAGGATGATCTCAACAGAGAATGAGCCTCTGTCCACAAAGTCCCCATTAAATAGGTATGGGTTCTCCTCCGAAGGGAGGCCATTAAGCTCAAAGATATTGAGAAGATCGTAGAACTGCAAAAGAAAATAATGTGTCAAACACACACCCGATACAACACACTACAGCCCTTGGTAGTGCGAAAGATAGTAGAAAGTTAGCCAACAATATCAAGATATGAGAAGTAGAAAGGTTCACAATAAATTCCAATTCCAGGGATATAGTATGGGAACCGGTTTATTGAAATTTTCTACATATATAAACAAGAGAACTGGAGATTGTGGACCCTCGCAGATTCATTTGAGAGAATAAATATTATGTTGAGGAGTAGGTGAAACCATAGCATACCTGACCATGAACGTCACCGCAAACAGTGATATGTTTGCCATTAGGAACAGGTATATCAACAAGAGAAGGCAGTGCTAGCAAGATTTGCCTTGTCTGTAAAACGATCTGATAGGCATACCTACAAATATAGTGCCAGCAAAGCATGAACGAATGATCACTGAGTAAATTAAGTTGAGTACCACCAAAACAATACATACCGTTTATGCAATGTTTTTTGGTTCTTAAAATCCTCCAGCATCGTTTTCACAAAATCTAAGGTAACTTCCTCTCCCTCAATTCTAGCACCAGAATATTGTGGCTCAACCTCTACAATGAAATTGAAAAGCATATCAGTAGATTGTAAAGGCTTAAGACCTCAAATAACAGTGAACATCATTTATCAATGAATGTCAAAAACTAGAAGTCATGGACACAGATTCTATTGGCAATAGTTACAATGTAGTAAAAGAGGTATGCTATCTTAACAAAACCAAAAAATAGATGTTAGTAAATCTATGAAATGTTCCACTCCTGTTGAGATGGTTTTGACATCTATATCATTGAACTTTTCAATTCTCAACTCAGACTCCAAGCAAGGAAACTATCCAGGCTTCGATATGCATGAAAACAATCCACATTGATCCTAGGACGAGGATTTAACCAGAGAAAAGACACTACTACCACTGAAGCTACCCCACCAAAATGCCCCTAATACCACCGAAACCAACACCATGAGTATCTCAGTTGTGGCATATCCCCGGACCGCCACCACCATTACTGCTGCAACAACTGCTGCTAAAGCCGTTTTGGTGGGCATGGATGATGATCTGGGTTTGTTCCCTATTATGTGACAATAGGTAGAAGAATGATTACTAGTCTAAAGCTACATTCAACCATTTGTCAACTACTGAATCAAAGGCATGGCATAACAAGAGATAAAAGAACCAGGGTGACAGAACAAACTGCAAGCTATAAGACAACAGAAAAATAAGCAAACAGATGAAGGATACCTATTGTGTGGAAGTCAATGGACTCAGCTACTGAACGCCTTTCAGATACTGGCACAGAGATTGCTTCTTCAAATTTGATTTTCATCACTGCTTTCTCACATTCTCTTAGCTTTCTTGTGGCATCGGGGTCATTAGGAGAAAGCCTTTTTACCTAAAATGTAAATAGCAGACCATGTCAACAATACCATACACACTAGTCTCTCGTAATATATACAGACAGCCGATCACAAAACCAGATTATCACAGATAACTATCAAGTTTCCAGGATATAATCACTTGATCAAACCGAAACAATCAAGTTATGACCATTTGGGTGAGTTCAAGCTACAAGCCTACAACATTTCATCTTTAGTATTTTGACATTTCTCAACTGAGCTGATCCTCACTCAAAAAGTTTAGAGTAAATAGAAAGGGAACATCAGATCGACAGCTAACAAATATAGACGAAAGAAACAAGAACTCAAAATGGCACAATGCTCATGCAATAAACATTAACCTGTTGGAAATCCTTCAAGGCATCTTTAAATTTTCCCATGGCAAGATACGCTGCACCACGCCTGTAATAGCCCTGTGATTCAGTAGATAATCAGTGAATAAGTCTGAACATACATAAGAAAAAGAATCAGTAACATCTTGTCACAGGATGATACCTTAGAGTATCTTGAATCAACTTCAATGGCCTTTGATGCATCCTGTATTGCACTGCCATATTCCTCCAGTTTTGTGTGAGCAAATGCACGGTTTGCCCAGTAGACAGCGTTGTTGCTGTTGAGTTCAATAGCTTTTGTATATAGATCAATAGCACTGGAGTATTTGTGACCTGTTAGCAACAAACAAAAAAAGAGCAAGCTGTTCTTAGTTTAAAGCAAACAAATAGAGTACCTCACTAAAAGAGTTGAAATAAACTGATTCCACAAGCATCCGTTAACGTTTTTGATAAAATTACAAACCTTTAAAAGCTTCGTTAGCCTGATTTTTCAACTCCTCTGCCCGTGAAACATCAGGATTCTCATTCTTGGTCTCCATGTTGTCAGATTGAACTTATCTCTTACTGAATTCCTTAACTATCCACTGAAGCCAGAACTGATAGACAAAAAAAATGTAAAATCAAGGTTTTATCTCAGTCATGCCCAAATGCACAATAACAATAATCATAACCAGCTGGCCAATTCCATGACAATTCCTCAAAATCAACAAGTTACCTACTTAACAGGGAGCTAGTTTAAGAGAATAAGAGCTTTAGACATTGAAATCCTACTCAACCTAAATAAAGTCTAGACTTTTCGTAATACAGCCACTGACTTAAGTCATGCATTGAGATTCCTAGCAGGAAGAGAACTAATTCACACAAAAATCATTCCTACACATCAATTAACTTGAATTACGCACAGAACTAAATCCAGCTAAGAACACGAAGAATACCAGATGAAAGCAAAACTGCTTAGAATAAAATCATGCTACAGGAGGAACATTAAGCAAATAGAGCAAAAAGTTGTGAACTTTCATATTCATAACAGCCCAACAACGAATAATCAGATTGGTGGCCGTGACAAGTGGAAAAAAAAAGATCAATTACAGACAAATTCTGTGAAAGATCTGTTAAAACCCAGATAAGAGGAAAGCAGAACAGGACAACAACACAAGGAAGCCAGCGTTTAAGACGTGTTTCGTAGGAAAATCAGAGAAACCCCATTCCTCTAAGATAGAATCATACCTGAAAAAAGGTTCAATCTTGGAGACAGCGGAAGAGAAAGAGGTTGACGACGAGTGAGACAGGTTTAAGAGAAGCTTCAAGTGACTAGAGAAACCCTAGATTGGTCAAATTAGAGTATGCACTTGAATCTATGAGAAAGAGGTGTTTTTGGAAATTATTATTAATGTTTTTATTTATTTATTTTCAAGTTGAACAAAAAAAAGGAAATTATTAATGTGATTTTTTTGATAAAATGGAAATTATTAATTTTGCCCACTATTTTTTACCAATTAAATAAATGGACGAAGAGATATGTAGAATCTCAAAAAATATTATCATTTTTTCTGACGTCATATATCAATTTTTTTTTATGTATCGTTTTGTGGATAAGTGAGGCCTTGGACTAATAATAGTCACGGATCTCAGAGTTTTAAAGTATAGATTATAGGACCCTAACAAAATTAATTACTTTTAAAAACTTGCAAAAATTTGATTTTATTATATTACATAATTAAGGGGGTGTTATTGGTTGTATAAGTTGAAGTCAATTTCATTAGAATTAGAGTTTATCAGATTTTAAAACATCTGGGCTCATTGAAAATGAATCATTATTCATTTTATCAAATATGTGGAAGTGTATTATCAATGATACATGATTTCATTTGGTTTACTGAATTTTATAACAAATGATTGTTATAATCTAATCGAAATCTGGCGAAACTTTTGTCCATTTTTTTTTCTTCTTATTTCATGATTTTCTACTGTTTTGAAGTTTTCACAAAATCTTGTTACTAGCTATGAGTATAATGTCTTTAGTAAAGAAATTAAAAAAAATGATGAAGAAAGATATACTATAATCACCGTATGTAAATTCTTATAAGTAGACGTGAAAAGAGAAAAAAAATGGGGTTTTGGTTATTCTCATATGATTGTGAAAATCTCAGGATAGAAGGTAAGATTTTGATTGCTATAATTTACACATGAAATCAGTTTCAGATTCATTCAAATCTTTTTAAATCAAATCATTTGTGAAAATCTATTAAACATGAATAACACAGAACTTTAATTAATTGATCATTGTAAATATGAGAACCAATAACACTAGATTTTAAACTCTTTTAATATAGACATTAGAAATATGAGAACTAATAACACTTGATTTCAAACTCTTTTAATGAAGATATTATAAATATAAGAACAAATAACACTTGATTTGAATAAAGAAGTTAAAATCCACTAACCAATAACATTAGATTTGGGTTAGAGTTAGAGTCTATTTAAATCCATTAACCAATAACACCACCTAAATTAAATTAGTTACGAAATTAGCAAAACACTACAAAAAAAAGGCTAGGTTGCATCACTTAAATTGCATCAAAAAGTTAAACGATACTAATTTGAGTTACTTATTAATAATTGATACAAAAAATATAATTTAACATCAATTGTTGTAACTGATGCTATTGTTAATTTATGTGGCATCAATTCATTAAAATTGATACAAATCTAGATCAATTTGTATCATTTTTACATATTGATACAAATTTATAAATTCACATCATTTAAACAATCGATGTATTTCTTAATTTATATTAACATCACTTGAAAAATGATATAATTTTTAATAAGTTTACACTAATTACGTTAAAACTAATTTTGTGGTTTAACATCCACTGATCATGCATCCTCTATTTATTACTAAATCTTTAATTACACAAAACAAAATTTAGACGATCATAAAAAAAAATTCTCTTTTCTTTTTGAATTTTTTCATTGGCCGCCTCTTTTTTTGTTTCCTCAGTTTAAAATCTTAGTTGGAAATAAAATATCTATTTTCCTTTTCACCAAAACTAAGTAAATCAAAATACAAATCTCTCCGGAATCTTAACTTCTTTAATCTACAAAATCTACACTTTCTTTGCCAAATACAAATATCTAAGATATATATTTTTTTTGTTAATAACTTCTTCTCGCCAAGATGATTACTTTAAGAAGCAGAGGTTTGGTGGCTCGTCTTCTTCGCAAAACTGTAGGTCACTTAATGTTCTAAATTTTGTTTGGGTCATTCAATTTACAAAAGTAAAAGGCTAAAAGCTACTCATAGAATAAATCTACGACCACAAGAGTTTGTGGCTTTAGAAATATGTGTCTTTTCAAAGATTAATTAGAAGTTCTATTTTGTTATCTCTTTGATTTTATGCTGATCTTAGGCTGATCTCCATACTTATTTTGTGCTGTTTTGATCCAGTCTTTTATCATCAAGGCGTTGAAGGACCCGGAAAGAAACAGAAAGACGGTTAAGAAAATAAAGCACACGGACGATGATGTTACTGAGGTTGCTAGGATTATGAGGCCCATGAGGATCTGACCGTGAGGATCGTGAAGAAGATTTAGAGATGCATGGGATGCACCATTGATGAAAAAGACCCAAAAGATTTTTCAGCATGAATTAAAGGATGTGATCGAGATTGATATTTCTGAGAATTAATTAAGGAACAAAAGTAGTTTATGGTTTTAGAGTTTGTTTTTGAATTTTCAACAATGTAAAGTTGTAAACGTGTAAACGTGTTTTCTTCCATGAAATTAAGTTTTTGTTTTTAATTTTATTTTATTAATATTAAATTTATATATTATTATTTTATTGAAAATGATATCATTGCTATATTTGTTCATGAAAACTGATATTAAATTTAACATCAATTATTTATAATTGATAGAAATATTTAACATCGATTATTACAAATGATACAATTATTTGTATCAGTTATCAAAAATGATATTAATCTTAACATCACTTACTATAACCGTAACAAATAATTACATCATTTTTATTAACCGATGCAAATTTAACATCGTCTCTTGCAAATGATACAAAACAACATCAATTATAATAATCGATGCAAATATTTGATGCAACCGATTCAAAATATTTGCATCACCACTTTCAGAGTCACTTTTATAAGTGATGCAAAACTTATTTGCATCATTTATAAGTAATGTAAATATACAAAATAAATGACACAAAACACCTCTTTTTTTGTAGTGAAACACCAATTTGTAATAGCTTAAAAGCAGAGGATCAATCTTGTTCTCTAATATGGTCAAGGGAAAAGAGTTTTGGCCTTTTTAAAAAATATGTCAAAAGAGTGTTGTATTCTCATTTTAATTCGAATCGTCTCCTGATGTTTGTGTGATCAAATTGAGACCCATCCAAATATGTGTTTTTCAGAAAGAGTTGGATTGGCTTCTCTAATAGTAATTTTGCTCATAGAGAAGAACACAAATTTGTCACCATAATTTTTCAAACATATATATCTCTTTTTCTTTTTTGTTTCATTATAGTTTTGTTCTATACAATCTATACACATACAAATACAAACCAAAGAGTAATGTTTCTTGATTCTTGATCTTCCATTTCATCAATGCTTTCTAGTTTCTCTTTCAGCCTACATTTGAACACGAATAATGAAGTTAAAATCCAAAAATATAATGGACTGGATTGTATACAACTATATAAGTGATCAACAAGAGAAAATACTATACCGCTTTGATTGCTTTCTCAACAGAATCCCATCCAAACCGGTCGACATAATCTTGGACCGATTTTCTAGCATCAAGACTCATCATCTGTAAAACTCTTCTCTGTTCATCTGTATAATTCGTTCCTCCTCCAACATTCATCCCAATTTTGACGTATTGTCTAACAAAATTGGAGTAAATGTAGGCTGCACCACTGAACATTGGTAGCACCAACCACATACAGAACAAAAGCTTCAAGTATGGCCAAAATGGTAGCCTACAAAATGCAAAAGAAAACGATATTTCTTTTCGGACATAATTTTTCTGAATTCATTACAAAAATTGAGTGTAAATGTTATTATTATTACCAGGCGAGGATTCTCCAAACGGATAGCTCGAATATTGTTATTAAGGAGTAAATGATCCAATATGTAAGCCATTGTTGATCATCTAACATCGTTGGACTCTCTATTGCTCGAAATGATGCATACCTAATCATTCATTCAGTTAACCTAATTAATCTGTACTTATTTATTAACCAAACATTTAGATTTAGATTTCACTTACAGAGGATAGAGAAGCATGACTCCAGGCCTGCATGCAACAAGAAAAATAAGAAAATAATGTTAACTTTTGACAAATATACTTTTATCATATGAGAGAAAATTCAAAATTTGAATCAAAACCTACCCAATTAGAGCATCAAAACGTTTTGCAATCACAATAATGACACCCATTTTTTGAGTTTTTAGTTGTTACTCTTCTTTCAACAGAAACTTTCATAAACGTCTTTAGCACAGTGACGTTGGATATATACACAAAAGCTTGTAATTTCTTTAAGCAAGAATCTTTGTGTGAGTTAAGGCAACAAGCCAGGTAAAGAATATCCAACCCATTGTTACGTTTTCATGCACCTATGTCTTCCATATGTATTCTAATATTAAAGTAATTGTGACACAAAGAAGGGAAATCCAAGTCTTGGGTTTAGTATCTCTATCCCTATGAATGATACTTGGAATATATTTTTTGGTAAACAAGATTTTTTCACGAAAGTTAGTACTGATCAAGAACTTATGCGTCGTTAATTAATGAGATTGGACGTATTACACAATTTGATTATGATTTTGGTCTACGAATTTGTTAAATTCTGAGTAAATCACATGTCCTTTAATTTGGGAATCTTCATATAATCTCTCTTTCTTACCCATTTATATACTTCTTTTCATTAAAATAAAAGTTCATATATCAGTGATATCGTTTAATTTGATATAGATTTGACTCTCTTTTTTTTTTTGTCACAGAGCTAGTAAAAGTAATCTTTATGTAATTCATCTTTCTTACACATATATGTTACCTTTTTATTCATTAGTATTCTATTTGATTACGATTTTTTTTGTCATTAAGCTAGTAAATTAAACACCCAATATGAGAATTATATTACTTCACGCTAACTCTCCACAATAGAGAGCTAGTGCATTCAACTTTCAATGCATACATATTAAGAAAATAGTCCACAAAAGTCAATCAAAGACCTACCAGCTCTCAAGTTCTTTCTTGAAATGATTTTGCAGAATTTCAAACTTAATTAATTCGACATGAATGTGAAAGTGTATGTAGATGTTGTTGCTCGTGAAGAAAATTGACTAAATTAAAAGTGTAAGTACAATGAAAATGATGAGGAATGGGCAAAACACAAAAGAGTTTCCTTTCGTAACTACAATTAATTAATGCAAATCTGAGAAAGGGTTCATGGATAATGACTACACACATGATTAGTCATTCCCCGTGGGCTCTCTGCTTTCATTTACTTTATTAGTTTCATCTTCTCTAATTATATTGTCGCATATATGATGTAGTTCTTTGTCTAAATCCCCTGTATATTAATAGAGAAACATTTTAAAAAAGAAACATTAGTATGATGTGCTATTAACAAGATTGTCACGCTGACGTGTCGCTCTCACAATGATTTGGTTCCTATTCAGATAACTAACCAACTTTTATTAGACTATTTACGGAATTTGCCATTAATCTCATACATCCATATATTCCACTAATCAAAAACGAATTTCTAATTAAAAATTAAAAAAAAAACACACAATCTATACAAGACAAACTTTATTATCTCTATATTAGCAAAGACAATTAAATGTAACATAGGATATATGCATAACAAATTAATGGTCTATATATTACTAGATTAGTTACAAATGTGCCATGATATTCTAATTATTTCGTTAATTAACATTAAACATCAGTAATACAAACATCATATCTCTATCTATACATAAAGGATTCGTGTATATGTAGTATATATATTAAATTGATCTAAGGTCTATATTTTTGAATCCAGACTAACATATCTATATATATATATATATTTTTAACAACTCAAACATGTAAGCGTATAATTCATGTAAATTAATATATTAGAATATATTTTTATAACTTTTGTAAGTACAAATTTTCCTAGGTTCATAAATCTAAACTACATTTATAAAATTAATTCTCAAAACTAAATCTATCATAAAATCAACAATAAATTAACTTTTCAAATTTTGAAGGCAATCTAAATTTCAAAAATTAAACGGAACCCTATAAAAATATTTCTCTATAAATATATTCTCTGATATCATCTTCATCCTCTCTTTTACAAAGATGTATATGTGTTTGTTATTTAAGTTGCGTTAGAAAAGAAATTGTCGTCTTTAATTATTTTACGGGTAAAACGAATTCCGATACGAAAAATCGATGATTGGAATATAAAACATTTTTTTCTAACATGTTTCATAATACACTAACAAATTTTGGATTTCGGATAATAATACAATAATTTTTATAACTAAAACTACAATGTACTTTTTTAATTATCATTTCATCCCGCACATAGTGTGGGTAATTTATCTAGTTACGTAATATTATGCAATTATCAAAATAATTAATCCTTAATATTCAAATTGCCGTTGGAGTAACCTAATGTACAAGATTAAGAATTTGGAAAGACTAGTTAAACCCGTTAAACTGTACACTCTTAAATTGCCATTTCTTAACACAAACAACTAATTTTGCTTTTGTGTTTTGCATTTCTATTAGTTACAATTTACGTAAAAACACAAATTCAAATATTTTTCTAAAAAACCTGAAATCTATTCATTGGCTCGCTTGGTAGTTGACAAGTTATAACACCATTCTAAAGTTCATATAAACCACACAAATTCTTAGCATATCATATAAGTCAAATATTGGTTTAATTGGAATTTTTTAAAAAAAAATGCCAGGTATAAAACATTAACGACATGCATTGTATATAGGAGTAGGGCAATAAAAAGAAAAGGAGAATAAAAAAGGGATTACCAAAAAAGGAAAATTTCCAAAAGGTGATTCTGATGAGAAACAGAGCCCATACCTCTCTTTTTTCCTCTAAACATGAAAGAAAAATTGGATGGTCCTCCTTCAATGCTCTCCCCACCCAATCCAAACCAAACTCTCTTCTTTCTTTTCTTGTTTTTTTCTTTCTAATTTGATATTTTCTACCACTTAATTCCAATCAATTTCAAATTTCAATCTAAATGTATACATATAGAATTTAATTAAAAGAATTAGGTGTGAGATATTTGGGAAAATGTTAGAAGTAATGGTCCATTTTCTTTCTTTCTTTTTCCTTCTATAACATTTCAGTTTGAATAAAACTACCAAACCTTCTGTTTTCTGCAAATGGGTTTTTAAATACTTCCAAAGAAAATATTCCTCTAAAAGAAATTATAAACCAAAACAAAAAATAAAGTAGAAGCAGCAGTTAAGTGGTACTGAGATAATAAGAATAGCATCTTTAGGCCAAGAACTAATTAAAATCTCTCACATATTAATTTCATTTTCCCTTCACATTTCCTTCTCCTTCTTTCTGATCATACATAATTAATCTTGCAAAGCCAGGTATGGTTATTGATGATGACATAAACTTGATCATCCAAGTTTTTGTAATAAAAGTTTCTTCCTTATCAATTTAGGTTTTTTTTTTATCATTTAATCCTTAAAAAACTTTCTTTGCTCCATCGAAATCTCATAACTTAGATAGTAGCCATAGTAGCTTGAGTGCAAAAAGATTTGATCTATCTCTCTGGTGTTTATACATTAGCTACGGCTTATAGAAATGGAGGGTGGTGCGAGTAATGAAGTAGCAGAGAGCAGCAAGAAGATAGGAAGAGGGAAGATAGAGATAAAGAGGATAGAGAACACTACGAATCGTCAAGTCACTTTCTGCAAACGACGCAATGGTTTGCTCAAGAAAGCTTATGAGCTCTCTGTCTTGTGTGATGCTGAGGTTGCTCTTGTCATCTTCTCCACTCGAGGCCGTCTCTACGAGTACGCCAACAACAGGTACATATTTACACATCTTCTAGATCTTGATTTTCTTGAATTTTTCTAGAATAAAGTTTCGACTCTTCTGGTGGGTTTTTCAATCTTTATGGTTTCTCTCTCTTAGTGAGATTTATAGGGTTTTTTCCCAAGTTTCTCTGAGGCTCAAATCTCTTTTAAAATCCCCAAAATTAATTAGGGTTTGTTTAAAACTAGGAACCCTACTTTTGTTTTTGGGAGAAATTTTTGATCACTTTAACTTCTCCTTCTTGGGTACAAAAAGCTGTGAGGTGAGGTCTTCTCTGATCATTAATTAGCATCCCCATACCTTGTTGTTCCAGTCACTTTTTCCCCACAAATCCTTATAACAGCATCTATATATGTATCTATGTATATATGTCAGTATGTACAAGACACTTCGATCAATTTGATGACCCATCAAGTTTTATTTCTGCAGATTGATCATTAGGTTTCCATCATAGTAATGAAAAAGTAGGGTTCTTGACAAAAAATATAATATATTTTATATTTGGCTATTATAAAACCTATGTTAGATTCCTTAAAAATTGATTCACTAGGGAGAGACTAGTAGGTGTTTATCTTCTGACACTTCTCTAGTCTTTTGGTGAATCCGTTTGTTAAATCAAGAAAATTTTCAGGGACAAAGCTTATTGTTGAGTCATTAATTAATCATCCATCAATCAAGAAAAATATATGAAACAGAAATTTTTGAGTTTTCATTCCAAGTTGGGGACTTGTCATTTCCATTTTTCTATAAGTTTCCAGCTATTAACAGCTCATGTTCATTTCGCCATTTTGATTCTTTGTCTGCTTTTTAATGATGATGGTTTCAAACTATTATTGTTTTTTTTTTTTGGGCTAGTTAATACTATAATTTGAGGGTGATGTATGACTCTAATCTATATATTAGTCAAGTCTCATATCATGGATCTAAGTTAAAACAAGTTAATTTGTAGTTACAATGTGAATTTCATAACTGTGTATGTGACATGACTTAGCTTAAAGGTACCTTTAATTCAATGCCCAACTAATTTGATTAACAAAAGAGGAATGCATTAGGTATGTAGAAAAATGTGATTTATATATGTTTCTATTATCAAAAGTGTAGTTAACTTTCTTATTTCAAACACCCCTCATGCATGCTTTAAGTGTCTTACTTTTGACATTTTTCAACTTCAGCTTTCCATTATACTACAGCACAATGTGAATTACTTGTATGAATATGAAAGCATATATATATAACGTCGTATACAAGAGATTTCTAGCTTTACCTTTTCTATTTTGCAAAAGATTTACAAATTTCATGTTCTTGGTAATAGCATACTTGCCTCAGCCTATATACACATACGCATGTAAATGTAATGTTAAAAAAAAAAGATCAGGCCTGGAATTTATTATCTACTTCGATATTTTTCACCTAAAACAATATGAAAGAAAGGAAAAAAAAAAAGAAGCAGCAAAATTAGCCTCTAGCTAGCTAGCTGAGTAATAAGGAATCTAACTTGACCTCAAGATCACTTCTTTTTTTCTTAAAGCCTAGTAGTGTTTTTTTAATCTAATTAGGCACTATACTAGTCTAAAATATAATTTGGATTTTGTGTCGTCGTACGTAAACTTTGGACACATTGGGACCAATTCCAATTAACTAAGCATATATGCAATTCATTTTTTTCCGTTTCTTCTCCGATTTGCTACTTCTTTTTCTCTTTTGTGTGTTTTCAGATTAGGACTACATTTTTTTGGGGAATTACATTAGGGTCTTCTCGAACTTTGATTATACACATATAATAAATAAATAAATAAAACTTTGTGAGATGTCACTGTTAATAGATAATAGGCAACAACAACAATATCCCAAAAAAAGAAGGGGGTAAACAAATCATATATGGTACTGGTCCAATCACTCTAATTTGTCGGTTGAATTTAAGGTTTTGGCCGGACAAAACTATTGTTTCAACCTTAATTTCCGTCTCTGTGTGTGTGTAGAGTGTGTTTTATACAGCCAGAAGATTAAAAATATCAAAACCTAATTTCTTAAACTACTTCATTTTTTTTATCTCTTCTGGTTTCAGTGAAATAAAGGTTTATGTTTGAATCTAACAGTTATAGTTTTGTGTGTCTTTGTTTTACTTCTGGTGGTAATTAAGTTAATTTGACAATATATTTTTACCGGTTGCATCCATTTAGCTAGCTACCAGAAAATGATTAAATTTTTAAATCTTTTCCTTTGTGTGAATGTTGGTGAAGTGTGAGAGGAACAATAGAAAGGTACAAGAAAGCTTGCTCCGACGCCGTTAACCCTCCGACCGTCACCGAAGCTAATACTCAGGTCAGCATCATTAACTAATTCACCTAATCCTCGTTACTTAATTTCTTCTTCTTTACTTATCTGACTTTTTTAACCTCTTGTATCAATAATGTACCGAAATTGATGAAGTACTATCAGCAAGAGGCGTCTAAACTTCGGAGACAGATTCGGGACATTCAGAATTTGAACAGACATATTCTGGGTGAATCTCTTGGTTCCTTGAACTTTAAGGAACTCAAGAACCTTGAAAGTAGGCTTGAGAAAGGAATCGGCCGTGTCCGCTCAAAGAAGGTTAAACACTAAGATTCCATTAATCTCCTTATCCTTGAATATATTTCCATCTGATTCTTGCCCGTTATGTTTGGTTTTATCTCCAGCACGAGATGTTAGTTGCAGAGATTGAATACATGCAAAAAAGGGTAAAAGTAAAACCTATCTTCCTTCACAAGTAACTTACTCTACTTTATTAGCAACTTCTCTTTCGAATCTTCATTTCTATTTTCTGTTTTCGCTTGCATTGTAGGAAATCGAGCTGCAAAACGATAACATGTATCTCCGCTCCAAGGTTTTATATAACTCTCTTTAGCATTTTGATTATCATTATGTTTCGGAACACAATCTCTTGATGTGCAAATTCTACATATTTCTGCAGATTACTGAAAGATCAGGTCTACAGCAGCAAGAATCGAGTGTGATACATCAAGGGACAGTTTACGAGTCGGGTGTTACTTCTTCTCACCAGTCAGAGCAGTACAACCGGAATTATATTCCGGTTAACCTGCTTGAACCAAATCAGAATGCCTCCAACCAAGACCAACCACCTCTGCAACTTGTTTGATTAAGTCTAACATAAGCTTCTTTCCTCAGCGTGAGATCGATCTTATGCATATATATTCATGTTACACTTACTGTTATAAACCTAAAATGCAGACGGTAACGATTTGAGAGGGGCCCTATAATTTACATATATCTTGATTGTGTAAGTTAAGGCTAAGACTAATAATATAAGACAAGAGAACCAAAAATAAAAAGGGGATTAACGTCTAGTCTTTAATTTTTTTCAATTCTTATTGCTAATTAATTAGTGTCGCATATTCAAATCAAAATGTGTTGATGTGACGTAAAAAGACATATGCAATTTCTACAACACTATTGAGATGCAGTTACATCTAATTAAGGTCTTTCTGAATTCTAAACTATGGACATGGAGAATATGAGGGCTATAGGCCAAACCTTGTTTTCCTCTTGTTTCAAACTGCAGAGGATAGTCTCTCTATTATTCCTCTAATCAGCTCAGGATTTTCCACTTTCTGATGAAGTTACTGCAAGAATTTATCAGCTCAGGGTTACTAAATTCTATACAGAGCTAAAGTTCAGGATCTTTGTCTAGACTCATGTCATAAAGAAACAATAAGATTTGTAAGATCTTCAAAAGAGATAATATGAAACCTGGTGGTAGAATCTCCTGGCTGCCACCAATGCAGTTCATGGATTAACACTCGATGAATCTGCAGTATATGAGACTGTGTTAGTGCAATGAGACGTATAAGGTCTCTTAGTGGGAATATATATACCAAAGTAAAGCCATTAGTACTCCCTCTTATCCTCTTATCAATAAGGAAGCTTGATGTGTGAAACTGATATAGTTGCACCAACTTAAAAGATAAAAGGCCATCATGCATGATGCATCCTAAGATGGAACTAGTAATAGAACCTTGGGGGTTATAATCTTTGCAGATTGTAGAAAAATGAATTGCTAAATCATTCTCATTCTGCACCGAAAACCTGAAACGACAGAACTGGCAAAAGATGTTGAAAGAAAATGGAGCTAAGAGATGTACCATCTTATGATGACTTCAACGAGGCCTCAATTCCATAGTCAGGTCCTCCCTAACTTTCTGCAAGACTAAATACATTCACGCACTTCTTCTCGCCTGGATTTATAGTAAAATCAAAATCTGTCATAGTGTGTCTTGACGCCAAATTCACTTGACAAAGCAACAAAAGACCTAACTTTTACTGCAACAGAGCAACCTAACTAGCTAACATGTCCTATCAGTTAATTGAGTGAAAACTCTCATTGCTAAATGTTGTTGTTTGCTCCATGTGTTCTGGCATCTGTCTTAATTAGAGAAGATTGTTTCCAAAAAATAATTTTTGTTTCCTTAATGCTGGATGTGATTAGGTGAAAACAGACCACTTTCAACGCAAAACTATAAGAAATCACTTAGTGAGCTCAGCTCTGTTCCGGCAATTCCACATGTTAGTGAACAAATCAAGTTTAAAAGAATCAATCAATACGTCCAATTTAGCAAGGAATAAAAGTGTTAAATTCTTGAAGAAAAATAATTGCAGAGTTAGCACTATAGAAAACCTACTTAACGTAATTAATTAAAAAAAAACCCAAATTAATCTGCATCCTCTTTTCATATATGACAAGCAAAGATCACATTTTCAAAAAAATTCTCCTTGAATTTACTTCAAAGTTTGATTACTTCTGAAGAAAGCTCTCCATGGCTAAAATGAATTCATTGAATTCAAAGTTTGATAACTTCTGTTGAAAAAGAGCTAAGTCTTGAATATACATATCAAGAGACAAAAAGTTTGCAGACTGAGCATTCTTATTTGTTTGAAGTTGGAACTGCAAATGAGCTGAGTAGCTATCATCACTTATATGTATCAAAATCTAGATATATATATTCCACCAAAGATTTCAGATTGAACTTTTTTATTCTCACTAGTGGTTGGCATAATGCAACCAGTCTGATTTTTTAATACACTTAGAAATGCAGAGACCATTATTATCATTTTTCATATGAATTGTGTTGAGATTAGTAATAAGTTAGCATGAGCCATAAGCTCACAGAGCAAGAAAAAAGAAGAGCCTTGGGTAAAGATAAACTTGGATAGAGATATTTCTCAACCTCCAAAGATGCTGTGTTTCCATAACCATGACACACCAACTTAATATCATTAATGCAAATCCAGACATGAATATAGAGAGAGAGTCATTAAAGATATTAGTCATTGGTGGGTAGAACTTGGGGTTTGAAACTTGAATGCATGGAGACCATCTTCCAATATTTACTCCACAGAGTTTATTACACTAACACCATTCTTCTGATATATGTACTGCTTCCTTCTTTAATGTTTGCTCCTTCTCTCTCTTTCTCATGGACTTGTCGTTTCTGGAGTTTAATCCAGTTGTTTCACTTTCTTGACACATCTCTTAGGCATGATTTTAAAAATGCTCATGAACAATTTAATGTCACATTTATGACATTGTGTTGGTCTGTGCATGTCAATCTATATTTAGACTTTGACTTCTCTGTACCTTGCTCTATACATTAAATTTATACGTTTCTCTTTTAATATTGATGCGTTTTATGATCCTATCTATAGTTTCTTGTAGCAATTCATTTCTTTGCACATTCTTGAACAGAGTGATTGAGAAACAGAGGAACTACTAAATCTTATTTAAGATCAAGAAATTTTTTTAAAACAGCAACATTAAATAGAAAGAAGTATCCATCATAAATATTACTAGAGGCTATAGGACACTTAAAACTCTACTGAGCACCACACATGATAAGATTGTTTTTGATATAAACCAACAAACAAAGTGAGAAATGAAACTCTCTTAATTTCAGACTCTAGGCTTTAGACGACCTTCATTAGCGAGCTTGAAGGTATGGGCTTGCTTTGTGGCTGCCTTGTTTGAGGAAAGTCCTGCCACAAAATGGTTTCTGACTTGAGGAGTTGTCAAAGGGAACTTAGTGTTGACCATGGAGTTTAACCAAGACGCTGTGCCTTCACGGTAGAGAGCACCAATGGGATCAGTGCGGGTGTTGGAAAGTGCTTGAAGAAGGTTCATGTGAGGATCAAACCCTGGAATGCTACTGGGAATACTTACTGTACCAAAAGCTCCTCCAACAGTTCCCCACCATCCAAGCAAGCCCCATATCAATGTTGGGTGGTTTCTCCAGTAACTACACAAAAGATAAAAAAAAAAACACATGAAGTAAAATCATCATCTTTCTTATGATGTTTGTGTTACAGAGAATGTTTTGACACTTACTCGCATGTTCCAGTGATTGGTGGGAAAGGAGCAGGGATGAAAGGAGTTGGTGGGCTTCCTCCGATGATGGGTGTGCCTGGATCAATGATAGGAGTTGGTGGGCTTCCTCCAATGATGGGTGTGCCTGGATCAATGGGTGTTGGTGGAGTCACAACGACTGGAGTACTTGGTGGAGGAGATGAGTAATATCCACCAGAAGGAGGGTGTGAAGGGGTTGGGCGTGATGGCGTGGAAGGGTGGGAAGGAGTGGAAGGGTGAGAAGGTGGACTTCCACAGTTACAAGGAGGGGTGTGTGAGGGAGTGTGTGATGGAGTTGGGGTGTGTGATGGAGTGGAAGGAGTTGGAGTATGTGATGGAGTGGAAGGAGTTGGAGTATGTGATGGAGTTGAAGGGTGAGATGGAGTTGAAGGGTGAGATGGAGTTGAAGGGTGAGATGGAGATGAAGGAGTAGGGTCGTAAGGTGGACTTCCACAGTTAGAAGGAGGCGTGTGTGATGGAGGAGTTCCATGTGAGCCTGCATGAGTTAAGTGAAAGAATCTTAGTTGAGATTCTTATTAACATAAAGTGAATAAAGAAAGTTACAATGTTATTTGTTCTTACCAGAGGGAGGAGAGTAGTATGTTTTGGCATCCTCAAACCTTATGGAAGCAACAGAAGCAAAGAGCTGCTGTGAGAGTAAAGCAGCAAAGAGAGCCCAAAAGGTAAAACTCATCATCCCTCTCATTTTATGAGAACCCACTGAGATTCAGAGAGAAGTTTTTTTGCAAATGGTGTTGTGTAGTAGAGTAAAAACCGGATACTAGGGTTTATAAATAGAGGGAAGGAAAGAAGCAAAGGGTTTTTGAAAATGTTTTTGAAGTAAATACAAACAGGTGGAGGAGTGTGTGGTTAGTTGATGTGTTGCAGGTGCATTTACACTATCCCATTTAATACCCCTGGTGATTGCAATAACACTTGGAATTCTGTAAAGAACTTAAAAAATATAAGTAAATGAAAGAGTTAAATTATTTAATCTTTCATGCAAAGGCATGGACGCGTATGAGAAAGCTGTCTCCCATATGAAATGATTCATCTCTTTCTCAATCCGTATTACTATTCATGTATTTCAATCAATGACTCGGTACGTTGCTATATATGTTTATTGCATGACATGTTTGTATCTAAAATGCAAGCTAGCTCTGATATCATGTGAAAGTAATTATTTCAAAGTAAGTTTCCACTCTTAGGACTTGAGCATAAGAAGCAAGTGATCATCAAGATTCAGATCAAGAATCTAGGTAGACTAACGTAGACCCTTTTGTTTTGTGCTTCTCTAGGATAAGTTAAGAAGATTATTAAATTAGTAGTTACTTGAAGTTGAAAGAGAAGACAATAGCTGCATTTATTGCGATTAAGGTCAATTCTATTATCCCGACTTCGTTTTATGGACAGCAAACCCCAAGATTGGATAAAAATCATTGGTAATTGAACGTGTTTTTTCAAGTTTTTAATTAGCATAAATTGTGGGCTTATTTATTGCTATTTGATCTGGTTTTCACCTAAATATAGAGTTTGCATTCAAGTGACATTTAAGTTTTCAGTAACAATAAGAGAGTGGTAAATAATACATACAGCGAGGCCACTTGTGTAGCACGTGGAGATGCAGAGGTAGAAGATGACCCACCCAAATAAAATTAAAAATTAGATGAGATCAAACTTTTGATTAGAGAGATTAAAAGAGAAAGAGATAAATAAATGTAACATTGTGTAGGTTTTGGTGGGTCATAAATCTTACAAAATAATTTCACTTCTCTTATTGTATCTTCTTCTCTGGAGTTGCTCCTAGATTTGGCTTCTCAATTTTCTTATTACCATAGTAATGTGAATAATCATTTTTTGTTTTTCTTTTTTAAACATGTACATGATTTTGAAGTTAGTTTTTTTGGAATTTTGACGTTTTTTTCTTTTGTAGATGAAATTTTTTTCATTTGAATTATTCCTTTATATTTTTTACAAATAAACTAATAAAACTGTACTCAACCACTTTTTTACCATTCCAGCTCAAAAATCGACAAATCATCTATAAAAAAAAATGTTTTAAAATCAGAATTCATTGAAGTTGCCAGCTATTCCGTTAACCATATGACCTAAGCTGGTTTAGTCTTTTAGGATTCGGACACAGTATTGTAGCTTCCGACCGACTGGTTTGGGCCATTGGGTTACAAACTTACAATCGATTTTGTTAATACGAATGTATGATTAATGTCTTTTACCTATGTAGGCAGTAGGCACCACGTGAATATTCAAATATCTCACGTTACGGTATATGACATTTGATTTGTAACTTTTGAAGATAAATAAACTCTTATTTTCATGTTCCAATACCGAATAAATCTACCGGTTTTGAGAGTATATATAACAAGAGTCGAGAAATGACATTTGACAGTATGTTAGTTGGTATATCAATTCATATCCGTTGACACTTTAAAGATGCCTTTGGCTTCTACAATAGATGATTGCTTTCATTATTAGGACAAATACCGAATATTTCATATATATCTTCTTTTTTTTTTTCTCTAATTGTATTAGACTTACGAGACTTGAAAATGCATATATATTGATGATCGAATAGGTCAAAGCAATAATATGAAATTGATTGTCTTGTTACTCCGATAGTCCGATACCATGTAAACTCGATTCAAATATCATGGATATAAATAGATACAAATATTACAACGGTGATTTTGGTGCGAACAAAATAGCATTGTATGGTAGATGTGATTAATGCCGTGATAAAATGTGTGCAACAGTAAGGAACATTTGATAGAAATTAGGTGGTTTCCACTAATGGCCAAATTGATCCAAAATAAATTACTCCAAAACTAGAGCAGCAAATACGGACAAATTGTCCTTTTTTTAGCGTTCAAGGCGATCGACCAACTAAAAGCCCCGACCATCCAAAGAATCAATGTCTAATTAAACTATCAAATAAGTATACACTTTAAAATGTCTATACAATACAAAAAGATGTGTATGCCTCTGTATATGCAAAATTTAAATCGCTCTTAATTATTAATAAGTATATACAAATAGGGTTCGCTAATCGATCATATATACAAAAATACCGTTGATGATGATTGACGACCATCATAACGTTGTATAATTGTTGTTGTCAATGTCAACATCATCATCATTATTTTTGCAGCTGCTAAATAATGTGTAATTCTAGTTTCCAAGCCAAACTGTGTTTTAAGATAAGCTCGTAGCTTAATTTATTAGACCAAATCTCTTTCTTAATTTTCTATGTCTACAAGATTGTTATTTTGTTATGCAAGTTAATCAACAAAACCGCGACGTAAAGTGGCATCATATATGCCTAATGCCGCGACAAGATTAATAAACTGCCTAAAATTGTTTTGATATGATAAGACGTTTTTTCACAAAGAATCTATTAAAAGAGACTTCTTAACCAATTATTCGTTATCACTTGGTCCAAATGATCCTTTCTGTTTCTATTAGAATTACTTTTATGTTAGGTGCATGAACAATACCATGAAAATTAATAGAACTGTCCAAATTTCAAGACTCAATACTGTACACACAAATTATCAATTTGAAATAGTGTAACGTTCAAGAGTGATATGTAAAGATAAATCCCCAAAAGTATACACAAAGGACTATATATTATTTGATTATTTGCACGTCTATACACCTTAATTAAGATTAGTTTAATGTATGTGATGGGTAATTAAATGAATTCACACACCAATCTCCCAAACGCAGTTTGCAACGTAACTTCGACATAACAGACGCAGCCGGCCACAGCAGATCTTTAGGGATTCGCGTACAATTTATTACTTCCAAAATTTAATATAAATCTAATGAAATTTTCGCCAGCATGTGTGTTTACATATATAGTTGACACTATTATTATGAACAAAAAGACTATAAAATATTACGAAATTATTGATGAGGCAGATTATGGGGATCAGATTCATATGTTATACATCCATTTACAATCTTGGTTATAGCATATTCCAACTTCCAAGCACATGCACTTGTCTCTCTGATCTCCCTCTTTCTTACCCAAATTCAACAAAAGAACGAAAAAAGGATTTCATAATCCAAAAGTCAACTTATATATAACTTTTTGTTGGTTATGTAACTAATTCATATATTTCGTAGGCTTGAGATATATATGCATCTGCATAACATTTTTAGTATCACCGTCTTTTATTTTTAATCGTCTGTTTAGTATCATCACCGTCTACTGCATAAAAATAAATAGATATTTAGTATGAGCTCTAAAGGAACTGTATCTTGAAGATCAATCATGTGTCAGAACAAACAATGAGAAAATTATAATAATCCCACTTGGTTTGACCTTAACATTCACAAAAAATCTCTTACGTATAAATACTCAGCTCATAATCCAATATTATGCAAAACTTGATTATCAACTACTGTTTAAGTGAACAAAATAAACAAACAAAAATGGTTTTAGAACCAAACTTCGTTCTCTCATGGGTTTTCTTATGCATAGCTGCAACAATCTCCAGCACACTTTTCTTCTTTCGCAAGAAACCTCACCGATTCATAACAAAGAAGATTCAGAAGATAAAGAAGCTTCCTCCTGGAGAAATGGGGCTTCCATGGATTGGTGAAACAATGGAGTTCTACAAAGCTCAGAAAAGCAACAGAGTGTTTGAGGATTTTGTAAATCCAAGGATCATCAAACACGGGAACATCTTCAAGACAAGAATCATGGGATCACCAACAATAGTAGTCAATGGAGCTGAAGCCAATAGACTTATATTGTCCAATGAGTTTGGCTTGGTGGTGAGCTCATGGCCTTCATCTTCTGTTCAGCTAATGGGCATGAACTGCATCATGGCTAAACAAGGCGAGAAGCATCGGGTCCTTAGAGGGATTGCAGCTAATAGTCTTAGCTACAATGGGTTAGAGTCCTTAGTACCTAAGCTATGTGACACTGTTAAGTTTCATCTTGAAACCGAATGGCAAGGCAATGAAGAGATTAGTCTCCACCGTTCGGCAAAAGTTCTCACTTTTACTGTAGTCTTTGAGTGTTTGTATGGGATAAAAGTGGAGATTGGGATGTTAGGGGTCTTTGAGAGGGTTTTAGAAGGAGTTTTCGCTTTGCCTGTTGAGTTTCCTTGTTCTAAGTTTGCTAGAGCGAAGAAAGCAAGGCTAGAGATAGAGACATTTCTGGTTGGGAAGGTTAGGGAGAAGAGAAAAGAAATGGAAGAGGAGGGCGCTGAGAAGCCAAACACAACGCTCTTCTCGAGGCTAGTAGAAGAGTTGATCAAGGGCGTGATAACCGAAGAAGAGGTTGTAGATAATATGGTTTTGCTAGTGTTTGCAGCTCATGACACAACCTCTTACGCCATGGCCATGACTTTCAAGATGTTAGCTCAGCACCCAACTTGCCGTGACACTCTCCTTCAAGGTAACAATCAAATGAATCCCAAAATATTATTTTCCTATCAGCAAAAATCATACTTAACTCTAAATCTCAATTCTTTTCCAAATGTTTATCTCAGAACATGCTCAAATAAAAGCAAACAAAGGGGAAGGAGAATATCTTTCAGTGGAAGATGTGAAAAAGATGAAGTATAGTTGGCAAGTTGTTCGTGAAACAATGCGATTATCCCCTCCAATCTTCGGTTCTTTCAGAAAAGCAGTTGCTGACATTGACTATGGAGGTTTCACAATCCCCAAAGGCTGGAAGGTATAACACATCCCTATCTCTAGATTCTTCAATTTCTAATCAACACTCTGTTTCTTTGAAGAAATACTAATGAATAAACCTCTGGTTCTTTGTTTGAATGTAGATACTTTGGACAACTTACGGAACTCATTACAATCCTGAAATATTTCAAGATCCAATGAGTTTTGATCCAACAAGATTTGATAAGCCAATACAGGCATATACTTATCTACCATTTGGAGGTGGACCAAGGCTTTGTGCAGGTCACCAACTAGCAAAAATCAGCATTCTCGTTTTCTTGCACTTCGTTGTGACCGGTTTCGATTGGTCCTTAGTCTACCCAGATGAGACAATCAGCATGGATCCTCTTCCATTTCCGTCTCTTGGAATGCCAATCAAAATCTCTCCCAAGGTGTCATAGAATAGAGTCATGAGTATGTTGTAGCCTGTATGTATGCAATATTCAAAATCTCCAACACAAGTTCTAGACTTGTATTGTCTAGAAAAGAAACAAATAACATTCCCATGTAACTAGCACAAGTACCATGTGTATGTATACATGCTTTTGCAATGTGAGAATCTTTCATACAAATATGAGTCATATTGAAAAGAAGTACGAGATTTTGTTGTCTTGTCTGATGTGTTTTCTCTTATGCCCTGTTTCTAAAGTTGCCCATGTCTTGTTTTCACACCGAAACCAACTAGTCAAAAACAAAAGGTGTGAACGTTTCTTCATTTGGTACATCAGCCATTCTTTTTTTACTTTCTCAACTACTCTTCAAACTTTCCATCATAGGATTTGCTTTTTCTCTTCGTTATCTTCCTTGTTTGGTTTTAGTCTGTCTTTGGTATTGCAATCGTTGTTTAAACGACAGACATTGCGACTAATATATCAAGCAATCTTCTAGATAGATTGAGTCCATGAACGGAGACCTCTTTAAACCTGCAAAAGATCCATACCGTAGCAGCCCGAAGTACAACGAAAGATAGAGAGAGTGGACACATAGCAGAACAGGAATGGAAAAGGTAGGTGAAGAGACCATTGAAGAACCAAACAACTCAATTGACGAGACGAGGAGTGAAGAGGAAGATGAAAGGATAAGAGGTATAATTGCTGATCGGGTTGATCCAGTAGATTCCACAGAAGAAGGCACTACGGGTCCATCCAACTCACACACTATAGTCTCCAAAGATCATGATTTTAGTGAATCTGATATGGAGGACGAAGAGCAGGTTCTCGATTTTTTCAGACGTAGTAGTGGTTTGCTACCTGAGGTCGCCAAGAGAAACAACTTCCCTTATCTTAACAAATCCGAAGGAATGGTACTTCAGTTCCAAGAAGGCACTCCTGCAGAAACAGAACAAACAAATGTAATGTTCCACAGTTTGAATGATAGCAACGAGATTGCCGATCTAAGTGCTGTAAACCTGAATTCACCTGATACACTTGAAGGAATCAAGTCATCATCAGCTTCAGATGAGGATACCGAGGAGTCATCTAGTAACTCAGACCTTGATTCTAGCCTTTCCAGGTATTATTTTGACGGATCCTTACCGGTTTCAGCTCATGTCGAAGAATTTGAAACCCATCAAGATGAATCCCCTGTACCTAAACATGAAAACCAGGTTTGCAATCCAAATTGGTGGGAAATGATATAACGTTCTCCATAAGCAACAATTCAGTTGTAGCTTTAGCTCTTATCATTTGTTAATTCAAGACACTATCTATTACATTTTTCAGATGCCTCTGTTGTGCCTCAAGCAACCCGTGCTGCAACCAACATCATGGAGAAATTGCTGTGGACTCCTCGAGCTTCTCTGGGCTGCTGATCCATAAAATTCAGGTACGAAGAAAATCGACTTCCAATGAATGGACCGTAGCATGATTGCATGAAGGAATAAAAGCATAAGCACAACACCCAGAGGCCAGAGCCAAATATTCATAGAAAATAGACGTGACAAGTTGTTCTAGTAAATCTATATAATGGTCAAAGTTGCTCCTGCCCACTTTCTTGAGTTTACGAGAGCAACTTTTAGGATATGTGTAATGAAGCACTGTCAAGCAATCTATTAACAAAATGTTTGTCTATGTAATTTGGTAAACAGGAGACTACAAACTATTTGAAAAGAAAAGCAACATATGATTGATGATCAACCGTTATCAAGTGCATTCTTAGTCTAAAAGCCGAAGATAACCAATTACCTCAAACAAACAAAAACCTCACAAACTCGAAACCAAAGCAAAGCAAAATATTGGGCACCTATATTACTGTGAAACTGCTAAAAGTTATGGTCTTCAGCTAATCCTACGCTCCATATTAACGAATCACATTTGTTTTGAACAGCATACGAACAATGTCGCTGAACCAGATTTTTTATTTTTCCCAGGAGAAATCTAAAATTCCTCAGTATATATATATATATATTCGATTTAGGGTTTTTAGCAATAAATGGAATCGAGAAATCGGACGGTTGAGAAATGATTTGACGATCGATTCGAAGGTAGATGACAAATATTGCCGCGCACGTTGTTAAATACTCTCACAGCTTTTGTACGGACACCTTTGTTTTATGGGGCTAGGCCCAATTATATTAGGCCCAATTATGGAGTCGTAGTGCTTGTTGTTAGGATAATAACATCTGGAGTCGTCGGGAGCCCAATTATATCATGCAGGATGTGATTAGAGATTAATTATATAATGTATCAATGATTTTTTGGTAAAGGATTTTAAAGTTGACATCAATGATTTGCAGCTGAGTACTCAAATATCAATGATGGTTACAGTAAGTCTCCGGAGCTTTTTCAAAATAATGATTTAACTAATATTTTTTGGTCTTGTTGGTATATAAGATCGATAATTCAAGAACATTTGTGTAATGTAATTTGGATAGATAGGGTTGGTAAGAATTTTTAACTTCCCCGGCTTCCCGCTATGTGTGGAATAAAGAGATCCATATATAATGTTCGATATAGGTCAAAAATTACGTAATAATGAATCCTAAAACGGATATTGTTTTTTCTACCGGCAATTTTTTTTTTTTTAAATGTGTGTTAGTGTGTAGATGCTAGCTCCAGTACTTATACGACTAAAAAGATCTTCTTGTATCTGTACAAGGAATATACTTATGAACTCTATTGTTGGACCACGGGAACTCAAATCTAGTAAGTTCATCATAAGCTTAAATAAATATCGACCGACTTTGGAAATCTTTGTTATAATAAAGCATGTGAAATGAGCTCACCCAGATTTTAAAATGGGCCACGTAACATTAACTTTCTCAATATCATTAATGTCAAATCTCAAATGCAAGTGCTACCTCGTGATCCAATTTAATAAGTATCTATATGGCGTCCAACTAAAATAAGTTATAGTAGTGTAACTACACTCCCTAGCTACATTAATGCTAATTCTCGTTAATGAACACTTCTCATAACTACGAAACGACTTAAATAAACCAGAACTTAAAAATTAAAGATTAATTATACTCCTACTCAAGAAAAAAGATTTCGAAGAAAAAAATGCTGAGATCTCTTTCCTCATATATCAAAGCTAAAATCCCATGTTATAAAAAAAAGGAAAGAAAAAAAAAGAGAAGATAAAAGTGATTTTTTTTTGGTTTTTTGGAATTGAAGAGAAGAAGATGAATCTTGGTGTGGTCATCTTCAACCTCCGAACTTCATGTCTTCTTGATCTACGCGTTGGAGAAACGAAGTAAGAACTTTAATGGTTTTGATCTGACATTGTAGAGACATAATGTAACCAGCTGTCTCTTCGAAGAGCGCGTCCACACCAAGCGCCGTTCCTCCGGGGATAATCCTCTGCAACGCCTCAATCTTTTCCTTTACCTCGTCTTCTTCTTCTTCTTCTTCCCGGTCTTCACGTACGCTTGCGTTAGTCTCTGACAATCTCCGTTTGGTTCTGCGCTCGAAACCAGCGGCGCGTGATTTCACGGCGGCTGAGCACGACGGTGACAGAGAGCGTCTCGTGGTGTCGGGAGTGGCTAAAGTTTCTTCCATTGAAGGAGAGAGAGAGAGAGAGAAGAATGATGAGTTTGAGAGAATAATGAAGAAGTAAGGAATGTGGATGTGTGTGAAGTGTATATATATATATGATGAGTGATGATGGATTTAGTGGACAAAAATGGTGATGGTTAAATCTGGTCGGTTTAACCTGATTTTACTTTGGTTTGTTGTGAGTAATTAGAGACAATACTATATCGGTTTAGTTTGGTCTGCTATGCTTTTATAATGGAAAGTTACATTGTTTGCTTACATTAGTGAAAGGTTCGGTTATGAACGATTTGGTTTGGTTTGTCTAAAAAAAAAACGATGTAAAAATTGAAACTCGATAAAAAAAATTCTATTTTTAGAAATGAAAAATGGTTAAATGGGCGGTATTGCCATCAAAGCTGGGTCCACTTGTACGTTGTTTTTAATTTTATTATCCTCGTGTTTCGGATTGTTGAGAGTTATTTATTTTTCTTCTCTTACTTGGGTTGCTTCCACAGATTTGGATCTCTAGAAGAAGACCTTCCACGCGCCATGTCGACTGGTTTAGACTTTAGTGGACACATCACTCACTTAAGTGGAGATATTATTACGGGGTTGGGCTTTATCCCAACTGAAATTATCAAATCCAGTACAACTACCCATACTTCAGAAATAGGTATTTTTCATTTGAACAAAAAGACGAATCTACCCCTCTCACATAAACAATCATCTCTCTCACGATTCTTTTTCTCTTCTTCAGACAAATTTTTTTAAGAATTCCCAGATCTCTCTGTCGTGGCTTGAAGAAAGAGTTGTCAACCTCCATAATTGTTAAAATCAATTCGGTGAACGAAATTGTGAATAAATCTGGTGAACGAGATGGTGGTAACGATGATGGGATTCGGTGACGACGATGAGATTCAATGACAATGATGAGATTCAGTGACGATGAAGAGACGAGACGAAGAAAACGACACTGAAAATTAGATGGTGGTGATGACGAGATCCGGTGACAACGGTGGTTTGCGACTTATGACCGGCGGCGATGACGATGGTAAAGATTAATTGGAAATTTTGATTCAATTAGTGTTTATAATTGGAGCCCTTGGGTTTAGTAGATACTATTAGGGTTTAGTTTTGTGTTTTTAAAAAAGCAATTGACTCCATTGAGTTCATCGGAGATGGAGATGGTGTTTGAAGACGGACGCCGACGTTGCCAGAGAGGTGGTGTTGATTGAGACCAAAATTCAGAGGTAAATGAGTAATTCCACTGAGTCCAAAAATACCTAATTCTGAAGACCTGATACTCATTCTTTTTTTCAAATTTCTAGGCTAAAAAATGCCTAAATCAGCAATATTCCCCTTAAGTGGACCATGCTCACATCTAGATATGGCACGTTAAAATTTTTGTTTAAGAGCTAGACGTTTGACATAGTAATTAACTAATTACACAACAATTAATGTTGATTGGCAAAAAAAAAAGAAAAAAATTATACAACAATGTTTTAATATTGTATAGGTTATGCTTTGTTAATATAAGCCGGATTACTTTTAGTAAGTGTGTCATTTCTTTTTCCGGACTTTTGTGTGTCTTGTTAAAATATCATTCGAACTTTAATTTAAAATATAAATGGTATGTGATCTGGTTTAGCCATGAATGTAATAGCTATACGTTGTTTTGCATTGTTAATAGTCTTACTTTCTACTACAAGGTTAATTAAAGATAGAAGTTCTTTTATGTGAGCTCAAAGTTCTTTTATGTGAGCTCAAAGTTCCAAAATAGAAAATCAATTAGAAGACGACGAATCCTAGTTATGCACTTATGCTTATAAGCCGGCCATTCGGGGTGGTGGTAATAAGAGTAAGTAATAACGTAGTACGTACGGACGAAATGAAAAGACCACGCGCGTGGAGATAAGGAAGGAGAAGAAGGATACATACAGTGAGACACTACTTGCATGGGAACAAGGGAGAGAGAGGAGGACATGTGCGGGTCACATGAATATCTCCATCTTCAAAGCCCCATTCCCATGTGCCTCCTCCTCTCTATACATTATGTACAGACTGTAATATATTACTATTATTATTAGATGGATGAGATCAAATAGATACTCTAAGAGATAGTGAACTTGTTCGTACAATTGAGGAGGATCTAATCCTACTAAGATCCACATGATATCTATCGGGCATGGTGGCCACGTGTCAGCCCTTTTTTGGGTCCCCCCACCTCATTGTGACTCCTAAATCTGTCCTTCATTTTTTGTTTTGATTTTTTTTTGTCAACTCCTTAGCTTTCTTTTATTATTCAAAAAAAAACTCTAAATCTCCCATTTTTTTTTTTTGATAAGAAAAATCTCCCATATTTCTTACCATGAAAAACAATAATCTCATTATATCTATAATTTTAGAGAAACTGCCAATAACAAGAAGAAAGAAAGCCAAGGAAGTTTAATGTTATATGTTTCTAGAGATCTATATACACATAAAACCGTTATAATAAATGTTACTTAATGTTGTGTTCCATAATTTTAATGAGTAATACACCCTCCGATGCATTCTTTTGACAACTAAGATGCTAAGATGTTTTAAAAACTAGATAAAGAACAACATCTAATTATTAAAGAGTAATACTGATAACATCTAATCAAAAGAAACAGAAACAGAAGGATTATACTTTTACGTCTAGGGTTTTAATAGTACGAAGGATTGTTTAGATGTTGTTTTAAAAGAAGAAGAAGCTGTAAGAGAAAAATAAAAATGATGTTTCCAAGGAGGGGACGAAGAAGGGTTTGGTTTCTCGGGATTGAGATTTACAAAAATCGGGTGCCTTTCGCATTTCACCATCTACCAAACTGACACTCACCCCAATTCTAGTATCTATTTATTTATGTATTTGCATTTACATTAAATATGTTACAAAAATAACACACTGAAAATTTAATTTTAGCTTTTAGCCAGCTTTCACATTCGTCGTCTTAGAATATTCAATTCCATGTCCTTTTGTATCTTGTTCGTTGTTTCTCTTTTTCTTTTCTTCAAAAATAACTTTATTTAATGATGAAAAACTTTTATATCTAGGAGGAGATTGAGATGATTCCCTTTCACTACCATTTTTTGTTGCTACAAAAATAATAGAGAAGAGTTTGGTTAAGACAAGACAAGATATGTTTTTTAGAGTTGAGAAAGGAGAAGAAATGATTAAGTGGTAATGGTTTGCTTAGCTAAAAAAAAATACAAATCAAGGGAAGTTAATTTAGTTATCTTCTCTTTTTCTATAAGGCTGGAGATATGGGCCAAACAGGTGGACCTACCATGATGGGTGATCTCTGGGACAATGCTTACAGTGGTTTTTGGGTCCACCTCAAACCTTATTTGTCTCCTTTCTTGGCCTCATTTAGTTGCATTTTTTTTTTTTTTGGTTCAAGTACATGTACTTTTCATTTATCTCTATTTTGCTGTAAAACATTTTACATTAGAAAATTTTATAATCAGAAAGACGAGGAAGAATCCCAAATTCTTACAATTTTTTTTTTACTAAAGTATAAATGAATAAATATTCTTTAATTTTTAATTTTTTTTTTTTTTTAATATTCTATTTTGAGATACTATTTATTGAACAGCAATCTCTCATTGTGCTCATTTATTAATATGTTACTAAGCCGACCAAAAAAAAAACTGTGATACGGTAATCCTCTGGAGTAGAGGAAATAATATGTTTAAGAAGAAAATAAGCGAACTCAACTGTTTACACAAAAATATATACACAAAATGTTTGGTTTAAAGATATGATCAAGTGACAATGCACCTATCTGTTTCTACTGACATTTGGAAGAACAAAGTGGTGCCCTGTGATATGGGTTCCCACCACAACATGCGTTCGGATGTGCCATGAAACCATCATCACCATGCGCATCCACACTGTTCCATCTTCTGTAGCCAGCGGTTCTATTAAACTTGAAAAACTCAGAACCTTTCTTGTCCCAATTTATATGCCAGAATTTAACATCCATTTATTTATCTGTCGGAAATAGAAAAAAACAAATGATGGATCAACATTAATTTTTTTTTAAAACATTTTTTGCTCATATGGTTTTGTATCATAGACAATTTTCTTTTTTGACATGAAGTTGAAACATACGATGTTCCGTGTGATCAAAGCCCCGCTTAGGTGGAGACTAGTACATCTTTGACATACCGTACCGAACAGCTCCAACTTTCCGGTGAGCAGAACCACCAGGAGCAGCTGCTGCAGCTGCCGCTGCAACTCCTATTCCGGCGGTTGCTTGTAAAAGATTTGTATCGATTATGATCCGGTCGCTGATGTTTTCGGCTTTGTTCATTCCCGTTCTAGCCATGATAAACGGGTTGTTGTCTATGTTGATGGCTACATCTGGTGCGTATCTATTATACTGAGATATTTGTCTTGTCTGCTTCTCAGGCTCCATAGTTGTTCTTCTCTCTTGCTGCTTTCCCATGGCGACTGTTGCAGCTGACTGTTGTGCAAAGGGGAGATTAGTGCTCCGGATGAATGATCTCGGGTCGTATGCATCTCTGCTGATTCTGCCATTGTCGAAAGGCGCGACCGGGCCCATGAATGTGCTTGGTTTGGCGGCTGCGTGTAGATAGATGTTTAATGGTTTATAGAGTTCGGATTGGAAACATTGCTGCTGGATTCAGGGTGAGTGATAAAAAGTACCTGAGAGGTTTCTTTGTTGTGCTTGTAAGGTTGCATGATTAAAAGGAATGTTTTGAGTAGTTTCAGGGTTCAATGTGTTTGTGTTATTCATAAGCTTTGGTTGTCCTCCTCGCGCTACTGCGGTTGAGTGTATGACTGTTGATCTGAAAGCATATAAACACAGAGTCAGAAGGACAGATTCTTTCTTTCCTACACGATACCAGCTAAAGAACTAAAAATAATGAAGTTGACATGATTCTAGTAGAAATTGGAGTTCAACACAAGAAAGAGATAGTCACGGTTTCATGATTCCATCTTTTTTATCCTTGTCATGTCAATGTATATATTCACATACAACAAGTATAACAATTGCATAACGGGTCAAAAACAGAGGAGATCACCGAAACCAGATCAAGTGACAACAGACATTACACAAAGAAAAAAACGAGGATTTACCTTGGAAGAGAGGCATGTTTCCTTTCTAGAGGCGCCACAGGGCCGGTTTTACCACTGTTTTCTTCAAGATGCGCAAATTGTCTTCTAAATTGATCAACAGCACTGCATAGTATACATCAATGTCAGGGACTGGGTGTGATGCATGCTAGCTCAAGTATGTAATCAACAAAAATTACGACCTTGGGTAAAGAAAACTGGCTTTATCAGCCCCGTTCATGTAGTCTTTAAGGAGCTGAGGATGGTACTCAAGTATCTCCCTAGAAATTAGCTCTCGTATATCCTCTTTAGTGACTTTTCTTCTCTCGAACTCAAACTCCATCTTCGTGATGGGTTGACATGAAGGCTCCCTTTCGACTTTTGCCAATCCCTTAAAATATGGATCAGCAAGTGCCTGATTCAAGTATTATAATAAGAGCAGTTTAGTGAGTCACTCCAATAGATAACGCATATGCATGATACTCTCTTATTAGAGAGAAAAAAAATCAGGCAGCTGAGAATTCAAGATTTGAGATAATTAGTCAATATAGAAGTTGAGAAGCACCTCTTCAGCAGTTGGCCGGTCTTTTGGATCAAAAGCAAGAAGCCTCTCCAACAACTTCAGAGACAAAGGGTCTGCATTGGGGAATTTCTGAGAAAACGGAATGGGTGGCTTTTTCCTCATGCTTGTTAAGTACCTCCTAGCCTTCTCATTCCTCACCTGTATAATATCATAAAAGCAGGGTATTCATCATTTGACCTTTGCATAAGAGTTGTAAAAACTCAATGCACTTTGTTTACAAGAAGATCAATACCCGTGAGATGGTGTCCAGGGAAGGTGTCCCTAGCAGATCAGTCATAAGATCCAGCTGGTGAACCACATTCTTTCCAGGGAAAAGTGGTTTTCCCATCAATACCTCCGCAAAAATGCAGCCTATACTCCAGATGTCAATTGCGGGTGTATACTACAAAGCCAAATCCATCAAAAGTTATATCGCTGTAACACCAATTAAAAGATGTTATATAGAGAACAAATGAAACACCTTAGAGTAAAAAGATCCACAAAGCTCTGGAGCTCTATACCATCTGGTAGCAACATAGTCCTGTAAATTCAACAAAAAATAAGGTAGAAGAGTATCAGGTCGTATTTAGACCAACTTCAGTTTAAGAGAGGGAAAAGACTCTTAGAGAGCCATCTTGTGCAACGTACTGTCCAGAAGATGGTTGTGGGCGTATCATTGAATGCAACTCTTGCCAATCCAAAATCACAAATCTTAAGTTTACAGTTTGCATTTGCCAATATGTTCTTTGGTTTCAGGTCTCGGTGGTAGACATTAGCTGCAACAACCAAGGTACATAAGATATTATAACACAAAAGACCAAACTCTCCAGCTGAGTGAAAGTTCAATACAGGACCAAATTTCAAAAGGCAAACATTTAGCCAGACATTAGGAAACCGCATGAATCCAATCCAGTGCATCAATGTATGAAATAGTACTGTCGAAAGTAAAGTCCTAGAAAGAAAAATCTGACATACACTAGAGTTTGCAAGTTCAAAAATTTTTAACTAGAGAGAGAGCGATATATACACAGAGAGATTTAAAGATGAAAAACTATTGTTAAAGAGAGACCAAAAGAAATGGACTACCTGTGTGAATGTACTTCAGTGCACGCAGTAACTGATAGAGGAAAAACTGGTAATGCTCTCTAGTCAAATCATCATTGGCTTTAATAACTTGATGAAGATCCGATTCCATGAGCTCAAATACAACATAAATATCTTTGAATTCTCTACGCGAAGGAGGAAGCATAATGTGCTTAATTTCAACTATATCCGGGTGCCTTAAGAGTCTAAGAAGTTTTATCTCACGTAGAATCCTCGCAGCATCAGATATATGCTCAAAAATATCATGTATCTTCTTTATCGCCACTTTCTCACCCGTAAGAGTATCTATTGCTGAGCAAACAACTCCATAACTGCCTTTTCCAATAACTTCTTGAATTTTAAATCTATTGGCATCGCCATAGTCAGAGAAGAACTCCATCTCCAGATTATTCTGTTACAAATAGAGACAAACACTATTCATCAAAATCGTTGTTAATAGATATTAGAACGCATAACACATCAATTGCCACAATACTTGAGAAACCACTGATGATGCAATGAATTAATGTTTTCTGAAGAAGAAAAAAAAAAAATCTCTCGACAACACATCTTTGTCTTGAATGATGACATTATGCGTTGTTTGTTTGATGACACTTGTAACGTTCATTGATCATAAACAGAAATCAGAATTGTCCAAAAAACGGCAAAAAGATTAAAGACAACAACAACAACAACAAGAAAAAAAACAAGATTAACCGAACACACACATAAATATCTTACACAGATAGTATTGGATCGAATAATTGGAAGAAAAAAAAAGGAAGAGTTTTTTTTTTTTTTGTTTCACCTTCTTACGATTATCTTGCTGCATCGTGACTTAATTGGAAACACAGACAAAAACCCGGAATTAAAACCCTAGAATTCGATCTGAATTGAGAAGGAAATTGGGAAGAAATCAGATCAGCCGCATTGGCCCCAAAGACCACTGCTCCAAATGGCGAAGCTAGAATCAGACCTGGTTCTGCTCCGGCAATCGATCACCGACAGAGACAGAATCGCAGGCGAATTTCTCATTCACCTCTATAATTCACCCACCGAAATCGAAACAACAAACAGCAGATTAAGATAAATCGAGGAATTGCTGAAAGCTGAGTGCGAACAGCATTGCTTTTAACGCACGTTTTCGTCGGCACGAGATCTGATCACCGACACACAAGGGATAGAGAGAGAGAGAGAAGAAGGAAGAAGAAGAGTGAAAATGAAAGGAGAGAGATAAGGAAGGAATCTAGACGGAGATTTATATACAGAGAGAGAGGTTAAAGCGTCGCGTTTGGTGAGCTACTTTTCTCACTGTATCAAACCATTAGTAAAAAAAAGGAAAAAAAAAATATAGCACTAATTTATTTTATCAAGTGTTTATAAATAAATTAGCAACATTATTGATCGGATCATTATTAGTGTATGATCTATTTTTGATCTTTATTGCTATTCATTCATGTCTTCTTTATCCAATTCTTTTATTTTGTGACGTACTTATCTCATAGAAATAATGTTAATGTAATGTTATTATTTTTATCCTTACAAGGTTTTTTTTGTTAAAACTTTGTTTTATTCACTTTCTAAACATTAAAAACTTAATGCATTTCTGTAAATCATTTGCTCTATTGAATTTACTGCTTAGTTATATTTTCAATCTATATTTCATCATCTTCATTATTGAAATTTTTAGCTTATTTGTTTATTAAGTTTCTACTTAGAGTTTCTGTCTTTCTGGGTTATCTGTCAAGTTTGGGATTAAATACTATGATTCATTTTGTTTTTTTTCACAAATATTTTATATCAAATAGCCTTCAATATAATTAAAGATAACTATGTTTTCTTTTAAATTGCGGTTAATATTAATCTAGCTTTTGGTATTAATATTAAATCTAGATTTTGATTGTTGGCATGACTGTAATATAATACGAATATTAGGGGCAGATTGATTAAGAAGAAAAACAAATTCTCACTTAATTAGCCCAATGGGCCATGGCCATTTTTAATATACGCAGGGGTTTTGGTATCCGAATATTAAAGCCACGTCACCTCTGACGCGTGAGAGACTTGTCAAATGTGATAAACCAGCTAATCATTAGCTTGGCTTCTTGTGGTTAAAAATCCAAAGTCAAACCAGATCATCTTTTGATTAGCTAATAACTAAACATTACTTGACGATTGAGCGAATCTTATATTTAATCTCACGTGATTAAACAAAAAAAAGAACAATCAGACGTTGTTACGTAAGCACAATCATATATAAGAAAAATACATAGAGAGGTCCGGTATACTTGTTATCTCTTTTCTTTTTCGTTAAAGGTTTTCTTTGAATAAATATAAAAGTTTTACAAAAGGAGCCTAGATAAACCACACAACTATATATATTACATTAAACCAATATATATAAGTTAGAGGGGAAAGCTACCACATGTGCTAAAATGAGAAAGATAAGAGAGGGGAATGGTGGAGAAGGCCACCAATCACCATGACACCATGATTCATGAACGGCACAATCATATAGAGAGGAGAAACAAGAACAAGTTGGAAGCCAAGAAGGGAGTTGGAACTAAGTCCTTACCCAAGTTGTATACTTGTTTACGAAGATGATAATTATTCCAACCGTACGTTGTTTGTTTTTGCATTAGGTGCATCTTAAGAAGAAAACATATCTTTGTTTCTTTCACTTTTTAGTATTTTTCAATCTTTTGGGTCTAATCTTTTCTCCTTTTTTTGTCTCTACATTTTTCCCAAGGTTTTTTTTTATATATTTTTAAATGATTATTAAACAATTTTTGTAGTCTTGAAAATATGAGGAAATCTAATTTACGTTATTTAGTGATCAAGTTTACGTCTTTCATTTTAATTGACACATTTAGTTTAGACTAAATTTGGGTGTTTAGTTTGATCCCTAAATTTTTTAGTTGAGAGATCACTTATGTAATGTATTAATAAGATCAACTATGTTTTAAACTTCTTCTTTTTTTTGCCATGATGTTAATTTTTTTGAAATGACACTTAAATAAGGAAGCAGAAGTGATAGTAAAGTTTAGTCAAAATTAAGGGAAAAAAAAAAACGGTTCCCATAGAATTTAAAAGAATTTAAATTCCACTAAGTGACCGGAATATAATTGGAGAGAGAGAGAAAAGTATGTTTCTGTTTTCGAATATTCCAAATGTTTCTATTTATAGCCTTTGTATAAATATGATAAGGTGGAATATCACAGTCCTCGAAAAACATTCCTTATTTTTTCCTTAAACTAAAGTGATCCTCCAAATTTTGGTTAGAGATTTAACTGAGCTGCGGTACAAGAGAGACTTGTTGTCAAATGTGCTAAACCAGATCATTAGCTAGTCTTCTTCTTTTGCGTCCTCTGTGGTTAAAAATCCAAAGTCAAACCAGCTCAGACGAGTATTATAATTATTTAACTAAATATAAAAAGGTGCTCTTTTGATTAGCTAATAACTAAACACTACTTGACGCGATTCAACAAAGAACATCATTCAGACGTACGTCATTACGTATGCACAAATCATACAAAATTTAGTTGAAAAACGATGAAAAGTACAAATTTTATATACGTTTATAGTATTATTTAGGTAGATGATAATTCCAACCGTTGCTTTTACTCTTTTTCAATAGACATACATGTTTTGTCTTCTTCTTTTTGTTGTTTTATGTATTTGGCAAAATGATATTCGCATTAATTAGGTGCATGTTAAGAAGAAACCACATCTTTGCTTCTTTCACTTTTTAGTCTTTTTCAATCTAGGGGACCTAATCTTTTCTCCTTTTTTTTTTTGCGATCTCTACATTTTTTCCCAAGATTTTTTGTATTTTTTTTTTTTATATAAAAGAGTATACAAACCAACACTGTAACATATATTTGATAAAGGCTTAGAGGAATTTTTTTTTTTTTTTTTTTTTTTGTTCTTGGATCCAATCAATGTAAGACTTTGTTTGCTTGATACTATCATCATATTCTTTTTCAATAGACATACATGTTTTGTCTTCTTCTTTTTGTTGTTTTATGTATTTGGCAAAATGATATTCGCATTAATCTAGTGGACCTAATCTTTTCTCCTTTTTTTTTTTTTTTTGCGATCTCTACATTTTTTCCCAAGATTTTTTGTAGTTTTTTTTTATATAAAAGAGTATACAAACCAACACTGTAACATATATTTGATAAAGGCTTAGAGGATTTTTTTTTTTGTTTTTTTAATTCTTAGAGGACTTACAATTATCTTTAGTTTCTACTGTGAATGAAATTATAAGTTGAGTTGGACAAATTGAGCTTTATGCAGTGAATTTTAATTCTTCATTTTTCTTACATACTTAGTTTATGTTGTAGATCAAAAAGTATTTAGCATGTAAAAAAGTATTTAGCATGTTTAACTCATACCATGGAAGTATAATGAAAACTAAGAAGATAAAACGTTAGTTTTCATAGTAGATTACGTTTCTTTTGTAAATAGACAATATGAAATATTTATCCTATGATTTTTTTTTAATAATTGTTTCTACAAAACCCATGCCCAGAACTATGTTAACATTGGCCTAAAAGGAGTGTAACCACCTAATTGTAGGGAATCCTAGATTCAAAACTGGAAAAGATAGAGAAATTAATCGTGCACTCGTGCTACGACAAATTCTCACTTAATTAGCACAGCAGACCCAATGGGGCCTTGCCATTTTACAACACGGCAGTGATGTTGGTGTCCGAAGGTCTTCTTCTCTCTGCGAATATCTATCGCCATGTTACATCTGACACGAGTTATACTTTCAAAAGACTTGTTGTCAAATGTGATAAACCGAGCTAATCCAAATTCAAACCAGCTCTAATGAGGTGATTAATTTTTAACTAAATTCATTTATTTATGGTTATAATAATAAAAGTGATCCTTTTCATCTTATAATTTATCTTACGTGATTAATCTTCTATAAGGCGACCAATCAGATCCGTTATTACGTAAGCACACCTGTAGCTATTTATAGTAAATGCCACGTGTACATTACTTACGAATAAGATATTGAGATATTCCAACCTGTCTTTTTACTTGATGATACTCCAACATAGCTTTTCAAAAAAAAAACTATTTTATTTTTTTGAATAAAGGGTTTAGCTTTTCAAATTTTCGCCTTTTGCATTGTTTAATCTATGTCTTTATTTATTTCTCAATAGGAATTGACAATTCTAGTTTAGGTTATAGAGTGTAGAATAAATTTGGGTGTTTCCTTAGTTTCTCTAGAAATTTTGATTCATATCGCTGATCAAATAAGATGATAAACTTTGTCACAAAAGGAAAATTTTGTTTGTAACATTAATTTGGTTGTAGGTTCACAAAAATGTAACAAAACCAATTATATTAGTAGAGAAGAAACGGAAGATATATAACAATATTCCATTTAAAAAAAGATATTTTCAAAATAAAAAAACAAAGTGAAAAAAGAAATAGTGTGATAAAGAGAGGTTCAAAACACAGAGAACTAAAGAGTAAAGTTTATAAAGGGTATCCAAAACCATGATTTATTCCAATAGAGAACAACAGTTATATATTTTTGTAAAAGGAATATATTGAAGCATATCATGAAGCTAGAAATCAAGAAGTACAGATAGATCGATATGAAATCTGCTCTTTTATAGTTTATACTCTCAATATTAGATAGGCTTCTCCAAGCTTTTCACCGATATACGTTTGAAAAAAAAAAACATCATTGGATTTTGATGAATCGATGATGATGTGTTTTAATAAATACTATAAGACGTACGTATATATATATATATATATCATTGTTATCAATGTGATATTTGTATATTGCTCGCATAGTTTCTAGGATTTGAGGATACAGCTGCAGATGCGTGTTCTAGAAAAATAAAATAGTTGAAAATAGCACTTCATTAGATTCCTGTGTTTTCTAAATACTAATTGATATGATTTTATTGAAATCTAATTTATATCCCATCAGAAAAATATCTACGGAAAACATTTCCCAAGATTTCTTAAATATGATATTTGATAGCGATGATGTCCACACGTAAAAATGTTTAATAGATCAAACGTAACTTATACCATGGGATCGAGTGATGGACAACAATTAGTCATTAGATGGAGTTGAATTGATTAACTAAAAAGTGGAATGTTTGATCTATTAACCTTTAAAAGCTCCATTAATGGCCAGAAAATAATTAGTCATGAAGAGAGAGTATGTTTCTATTTTCGAATACTCCAAAACTTATTAAGATAATGTATTCTTTTTTTTGACGTCTGATAATGTATGTTTCTATTTTTAGTTTGTGTATATTTACGATAAATTGGAATGTCATTGTTCTCGAAAACCATCTCTTCTTTATTTTTTCCTTTAAGTGACCCCGCACTGTTTCATGTCTTATCTACGCATGGTTTCTTATTTCGTCAACTCAGGAAAAAAACATGAAACTCATAACAGGGAATTATAACTAAAACCAAGAAGATGATTTGTTGATTTTCACAGTAGATTTAATTCTTTTCATTCCTTTTGTAAATAGACGTTACATAGTTTTCCTAGCTAAGAACAAAATATCAATCATCTCTACTTGAACCTATTGAACCCACCCACGAGGCCACGACTATTTTGCCCTAAAAGGATTGTAATCATTTAGTTGAAAATAAGGAATCTTTACGCCCTAATAAGGAACCTTTCTTTCAGCCGTCACCTCTCTCTCACAATATCATGTCTTCTTCCAGTGATGAACAAGTCATTGTCTCTGGTTCTACCGCCCTTATCAACGTCAATATGACGAACGTTCCAAAGCTCACTGCTTCCACCTTCTTGATGTGGAGCCGCCAGGTCCACTCTCTCTTCGATGGATACGATCTCGCTGGCTATCTCGATGGATCCACTGCTGCACCAACACCCACTCTCACCACCAACGGTGCTCCCTCCCCCAACCCGGCGTACAAACTGTGGAAACGTCAAGACAAGTTGATCTATAGCTCGCTCCTTGGTGCCATTTCCATGTCTGTCCAGCCGCTCCTGTCAAAGGCGGTCACAACTCATGATGTCTGGAGCACTCTCTCCGACACCTACGCTAACCCGAGTCGCACTCACATCCAACAAATACGCCAACAAGTGAAACTTTGGACCAAAGGCTCCAAATCCATTGAGGAGTATGTCCAAGGATTCACTATTCGATTCGATCAGCTTGCTTTGCTTGGTAAACCCATCGAACATGAAGATCAAATTGAATACATCCTCAACGGCCTCCCTGAAGATTACAAGCAAGTCTCTGCTCAGATTGAAGGCCGTGACTCGCCGCCGTCCATCACTGAGGTGTATGAAAAGCTCATCAATCAGGAGCTGAAGTTACAGGCTCTTGTCAACACGGCCTCTACTCTCCCGATCTCTGCGAACTACACCAACAACACCAACAACCGCAATCGCTCATCCAACAAACCAAATCAGCAGCGTCACAACTCAACAAACTGGTCCAACCAGTCCAACACAGGTCTTCGCCTCTTCCTACTTCTTGAGCTCATCACCTTGGCACATTCCGTCACCACTCACACTCAGGTTCTCTTTCACGATTGATTAAATAAATTAAGGCTAATTTAGGGTTTAAGTTTTCAAAAATTATTATTTAATATCAGGGAAAAAAACATATTACTAGATGGAATTATAATAAAACCCAAGACATTAACAATCCTCTCTCTGCTAAAACCTCAATCAGTTACCAAACCGAATTTCACAAAATTAAACCAAAATTCCTTTAAGATCGTTACCCAAATCGAACCATAACTAAATTGAGTTTTTTTTATTAACAGATTTTATATATAGCCAAATAACAGAACCAAAATTATTATATCCATACATATACTGATATACATCTCCTTTTTTCTTCTTCTGAATCTTCGAGTGAACAAAAATTAAGAAATTGACAAAAGACACATTAATATATCCATAAAAGACACATTAATACAGTAATATTAAGAAATTGATACACATTACTGAACTCGTGAAAAACACATTTTTAAAAAAGACCATTTCAATGTGTTATAAACATATATTTAACTATTAAGCTAAATTGTTTTTACCGTCATTGCTGCAATGACCCAAGAAATGAAAATAGCTACGTGAAATATTTTACTATTTTTATTTTACACGGAAATCACGGTATGGTCTACACCATAAACAACACATTGATATATCCATACATGTGTATATATATATATATATATATAAATCGTTTTTCTTTTTTGTTTCATCTTCGTGTGAGATAATTTTACTAATATGTTTTGTATGTTTGAAATCTATTTTAACAGGCTTCCGATGGAGATATGGTCATATGCATCTCCAAAGAGAACCAACCAGCTTTCGACCACCCTCTTTTAATGTATCACAAGATACAGGTTTGTTTCTTTACTTTTTAAATTTTATTTATCGATTATTTATGATTTATGTTGATAATCATTTTATCTTTAATTTTATTGTTAATGATACATTTAAAAATAAAACTAATACTCATTTAAAAAAACACAGGAAGCACCAACAGAGATTCCTAGAGTGATTGGAACTAATAAGAAAAGTGAATGGCCAACATCAGAGGCACACGTCAGTACCGCCAAGTGTCCCCAAGATAAAGTGCCGATACAAAACATGACCGCTTTGTCTCATCGAGCAAAACCCGAAAGAGGCAACAACAATACTAGTGTTATCCCCAAACATGAGGTACATAAACTGCTAAGCTTATATTTATTACTGTATATAATACGTACGGTTTAAATATTGTGTCAATTAACAAAATATTAATATTTTAGTCGACAGATTTCTTCATATGTTCATTAAAATATTTTTATAGTTAACTTACTTTCCGCGATCTTATTTCATTCAAAAGCAAAATTCAAAATGGGAACATATCAAATGAAACGTTTTTAAACAATTGTCTCTGGGCCTAAGGCCTAGGTACTTCTTTCAATTTAATTGGGCTGGGCCTGAAATTATTTATATTGATTTTTAGAATTTATTTGGAGATAAATCTATTTATTATTATTATTATCCACTTACGATTTGGTAAACATGTAAAGTAAGTGATTGATTTGTTGACAAACAAAAAGAAGAAGAGAAGTTAGACGTTGATTTTACCTCTTTTTGTTTTTTTTTGTCTGAATTTTGATAAATTTATTTTTCTGTTTAAAATATTGTACTGTTTGCAACATAATAATTTTTTTTTTTATATTTTATAAATAGGAGATAGTTGCAATTTTTAAGTTATGCCGAATTTATTAATTCATTCTATACAAAAAGTGAAATAAATTTTTTCCTTTTGCTTTTTAAAATTTAAAAGGATCGATATTCCTATTTCTTAGTCAGATTGATTAAAAAATTGTTTAATGCCCAAACATCATTGTAAACATAAAAGTGTTTCATGTTACCAAAAAAAAAAAACAAACATAAAAGTGTTTTAGAAGCTAAACCTTATTAACTACAGTAAATTTGGATTTTAAATGATAGCATGCAGTTGCACTAGCTCGTGGCATACCAAAAGTATATGGAACCAAAGCTGTCATCAACATATGGGAACCGGTCGTTGAAGATAAAAAAATAGAGATGAGCATTTCTCAAATTTGGATAACTTCCGGAGACTTTGATACAAATGATCTCAACTCAATAGAAGTTGGATGGCAGGTGCGTCTATAAACTTAGAAATAATTTATTATTATGTATTTTTATTTCTTATTTTAATTTAATTTAAATCTTATTATTCAATTATTTAGGTAGACCCAATTGTATACAAGGACAACAAGCCAAGACTATTCGTTTATTGGACGGTACATTTTATTTTTATATTTTTATACTTTGTTTTACATTTTCAAACATAAATTGCTAAGCCAATAATTTATTAGTTTATACGTTAAATATGAGAATTGCTATAATTAAAATTAGATCAACAAAACAAGACTATTAACACAAATAAGATATACATCACACCAAAAAAAAAAACACAAATATTTAAATTGACTATACATAGATATTTAAATTGACTAGGTTTTCTAGTTGACGGTAGAATCGACTATACATTTATATCACTAGTCTTCGTTTTTTCTTTTCTTTTGTATAACAGGAATAATACAGACTATAGTTCGTAAAAACCTCTCATATCTCTATGTATCATTTCAGTTTATTTTCCAACTATGTTTGAATTAGAAAAATAAGATTCAAAATCAACCCTAGAATTCAAAATTTATTTTAGATAATTAGAATCTAGAATTCAAAATAATTTTAGTCAGTATGTAGGGTAATTTTTTTAAAAAAAACATAATTAAATATTATTGGTTAATTTTTAAGGATTTTGTTTCTCTCAAAACATCTTTTTGTAGATAATATGATATCATATGTACACACATTTTTTCTTATAAGAAAAATGCAGTACGTACTTAGTTGAAATATTTTAGCCAAAAATATCAATAGTTAAAACTAATTATTAAAACAATTTTTTTTTTGAAATAAAAGACATATAACAAGTTCTTTATATAGACTAAATATAGGAAATAGAGGAATTTATTGATTTATGTAAATCCTCTTTTATTATAAAAAATGAAATAATATATCCAATATGTTTTTGTACTTCTTTTAAAATAATCTACAATAACAGATTTTGGATTAATTTTTTGCATTCTAAGAGGAATAATATTGATATTTTCCAGAGTGACGCATACCGTACAACCGGAGGCTATAACCTTCGGAAACCTGGTTTTATACAAACCAGCAGCGAGATTGTCCTAGGAGGCTCGATTTCTCCTGTATCAAGCTTCGGGGGTAGCCAGTTTGAGATCACTATTCTCGTCTGGAAGGTTTGGTTTCTCTTTACTATTTTATTTTAATTAATATATGTGTATATTATATTATCAGTCTTGAAAATAAATAAAATTCTAGGATAGCAAAAGTGGAAACTGGTGGCTGAGTTTAGGGCCGGACAATGTATTGGTAGGATACTGGCCTAGGGAAATTTTTAGCAGTTTAGCTGATCATGGCACGAAACTCGATTGGGGCGGTGAAATCATTGATTCTCACAGCTTCGGGCGTCACACAAAGACTCAAATGGGCTCCGGACGCTTCCCTGAAGAAGGTTTCGGAAACGCGAGCTATGTCCGAAACCTGGAGATGGTAGACGACACCAATACTTTACAGCCGATCGAGGTGAAAAGATATTATTCAGATGGCCCCTACTATAGCACTAAGAAGTTGCATACAGATGAGTGGGGAACTCATTTCTTTTTTGGGGGACCAGGATTGAGTTTGTATTTTATTTATTTCAGTTTTAGTTTTTTCATTATCATTTAGTTTCCTTTCTTATTTTTATTTGGTTGTTTTTAAACCTGTGTAAAAAAAAACTCTGTTTGTAATAATTTTTGTACTCAAAATCTTATATAGCAATTTGGAAGGTTGATTATAAAGATCCGTATAATTTTAGGAAGTTATCTCAATAGAAATAAAAAATGATGAGAGGCTGATGGAGTTGCTGTATCAATGGAAATCTGAAACAAAAGCTATTGTTGTTTGATCCTCTCATCCCAAAACTCTTCTTTATAGACTCTTAAAATTGTCTTATAGTTTTAAGAGTTTAGACAGTTCCTGTACCAAATTCGATTATTTCTCACCTGCAAATAAAGAAATCACTGGCTCAAAAGTTGGGTCTAGCTTGTTAATTCTTAATTACTTATTATGACCAGCAAAACCAAGAGTGGAGATGGTTATGATAACGGTAAAATTAGCAACAACTGGAGATGAGGCTCGAAAGAGTAAATTGATTAAAAATCATAAGACTAAACGATCATGTCTAAGCTCAAAAACTCACAAAATGTAGCACACAAGTTCTTGAATTTTAAAGTAGAACAGAACAAAGACTTTTAACTGAACTATCGAAATCCATTTCAAGAGCTTGAAGCTTTGTATGAGTTGTTTAAGACCTTGGCTTTTCCTTCTTTTCCTTGAAGAGGGCCAGGAGCCTAACTCCTCAATGGGATGATTGGATACAAAAGTCATTGCATGCGACTTACGTTTTCCTCAACAATCATGATAAGCTGAACTCTAGCACACTTACGGATAGAAGAGTTAGGATGCTTAGCCTCAATACCGCTGCATAATCAAACACAAGAGTCTCATCACCGTCAAATGTCTATATACCAATGTCAGAAGAACCCAAAAAGAAAACAAAGCTCTGCAGAGAAGTAGAAACAGCAACAATCTCTGAAAGTTATTCATCTCTACAAGGATTGGAATATAATGCTTTGACTCATTTAGTCTGTCGTCTCTCAAGGTCTATTATATGCATACGAATCTCATCTGGTACATGGGTTATCACTTAGCTACTCTACTCTACAAAGTTTGAGAAGACTGGTCCACTAAATAGTGACTTATTTCTTCATGGTTTATATGAAAGCAAGAGTTCATTATTCAACGGATTACTCACCATCACAAAGCTTACTAATTTAAACACGTTCGAATGCAAGAGTTTTTCAAGAAATTGACCAAACCAATTACTTTCTAACAGATGATACCTTTTGTGTCTTTAGTATCAACTAAAGTTTTTTCAAGAAAATACCTAATCAAGATCTATCATATCATCAACGTTTTTGATGCAAAGGCTTACCAATGTTCTCTGTTGAGTCCTATGGCTATTTCCTGCATCATTGTATCTAAGAGTTAACTATGAATCCATCAAACATAGTAACCACTACCACCCAAGAACAAATCCAAGTCATTTCACAATTGCTTCCTTCAAATCCTATAAAAAGAGAATATGAAACCAGGGAAGTGACAAGGCTTATACAAGGATATTGAATCTGAAGAACTAGTGGACACGCCTTATTATAAACAGATTGGAGAAAGATCCATCACCATATGATTTGATAAAGCACCAAAATTCGATCAAAATCCCGAGACGTCTAAACAACTAGTTTCGAAATAGAGCGAGAGCGAGATCGAGAGAGGGACGGGAATTGCAACATATACCTGAAACAATCCGGCGAGAGGAAGAAGAAGGTGAATGGGAGGAACCCTAAAAATCTCTGTTTTTTTTTTTTTTTTTTTTAGGAGGAGTAATGAATGTCAGCTACTTCCGAAAATTCTTCAAGTTTTAAAAAGGGTATTTTAGTCATTTTTTTATTTTTGACTATACACATTCAAAATTAAAATAAAACTCGATAACTTGGTTTACCTTGACGGAAAAAAAAAAAAAAATGGTTTACCTCAAAATCAAGTTGGAGAAAAGTTACTACCTCAAAATTAAATTGGTTTACCTATTACTTGTTGGTTTCTCCTCGGCATGTAAATAAGTGGATCACCAAAATTTTAGTTACATTACTGTAAATTCTGTGTTCATTTAACATGATTTGAACAACATGAGATTTTCATTTTTTAATTATTAAACTCTTCCAAAAAATCATAACCCAATACCAAAAATTCTATGTTTTATTTCATTATTAAGAAATTAAAAAACAACAATTTTAAAAGTTGCCTTTTAGAATCATATATTAGCTAGAAACGCATAACTCAAGCTCAATTCACCAATTACTGATGGAAATAATCGATTATTATTTTCTGATACAACAACAACGTGCAGGATTCCCAACACAATGACCACCATCCGGGTAAATATCGCTCAGACAGTCACTGAAGCATGCAAAATTATCCCGTCTATTATCACATATAAACGTGCAAGGACCATATTTTTCTGGCTCGATCACTGCACATATATACAACTCCACATTAAAATTATAAATCTGTAGATACATATCCAAATAACAGTTTTATATTTTTCAAAGGTTGTTAATAACATACACATATACATATATACACACATACATGCATTATATTTTTGAGAAAAATATTCTGAATTATTGATTTGAGAGTGATCAAAGATAGTTGAAAAAAAAATAAACAACTTCTCAAAGAAACAACATACCTGACTCGGCCACAACATTGCAATAAGAAAACGAAATTGTCAACATTATTACAAGAAAAACAGTTACAGAGGTTTTTGTGATACCCATAGGTTCTATATATGATTTTTTAGGTTTTCGTGAAGAGTTTTATCATAGGACTTTTCGTGAAGAGTTATATTTATAGGACTATTTTTCTTGGAAATTTTCTATTTTTTCTCCTCTGTTTTTATTTTACATTTACTAGATCTTTCATATATAAATTTGTTAGTTTTGGTAAAGGGAGATTTTCATTTCTTTTTATCGTCTTTTTAAATAGAAAGAATCTTTTTTTTTTGTCAAACTATAGAAAAAATCTTAAATTTAAAAGTCTATAATTGAATATAACAAATTTAATGCAAACGATCACTAGGAAATATTTCTTTTCTAAGATAGTAAGAATCTTTTTTTTTTATGTCAAACTATAGAAAGAATCTTAAAACTACTATAATTGAATATAACAAATTTAATGCAAACGATAACGTGGGAAAAAAGAAATAAATCACATACCAATCACTTTGACAAGACCATTAATGAAACAATCATTGTGGAGTTTGCCTAAAATTGGTTATATATCATAAAACTATTAGAGCATGATTATTGGTAGTATCTTATAAATAAATCTTAGGAATATTTAAGTAATATATTTGTAAAAGTGATAGTTAAGATATAGTATTTTTGGGTTAAGATTTTTGTGTGATTAATGGTAGGTTCTTAACATGTGGTTTTTAGAAAAAAAAATATTAATACAAAAATAAAATTTATAATTATAGAAAATTTAATAATTGTTGCAAATTAAAAAAATTAAAACATACATGAGATACAATTTATAACATAAATAACACACAAATATTTTAAACTTAATTTCAATTGTAGATGCATACCTCGATCACGAATTCGAGTTCTAGTGGCCATCGTATCGAAGAAATTTGAAGGCATATCTGTAGAATATGTGAAATCCACCCGTGAGATAGTAGCATCAGACATTTGCAGCCATAAAACCATCTATAGCAAACCCCAAAGCAGCATATTTACACGAACCAGATAAATTGAAACATCCAAGTCATCAAATCCAACAAGATGTGGACGATAGACACCAATTTTGACACGAACCTAGATAACTGAAAGCACCAAATTATCAAATTCAAATATGGAACTCAAATGATGACTCCGAAGAATGAATCAATTAGTTACCTTGATGATTTCGGTGTCACAGAGGTCTTGAGGAAGACCAAGGAAAGAGATTGGATAGCCATGAATGAAGCAAAGCATGACACCTATCCACTTCTTAACTCCCACAAAAAGTCTTAGCTAAGATACAAATCTTAGATTAATTTTGTTGGTTTGATTATATTTAATCAACTTTAATACTAAGATATCTCTAAGATGTTGCTGTTAATCATGCTCTTAGAGTGTGCAACTAGACCATTGACACTTCTCAGATATGGGCTCATATTTTGCTAATATAATGTGGCCTAAATCATTTGCATTATGCACGGGCCGGGCCTGCATATTTATAGATATATGACTTTTACCAAATAAAATGATTGATTGTCAATAACAACAAATTTTTTAAAAATAATGTAACAAGTCAAAGTTATATATTTCTAACTTGCATCATAAGTGTATTTATGACTTTTAAGTCCCTCCTAGAATTTGTTCTTAAAAGTTGATCATAATTCATAATAATGTAAGACATGAATATGTGACAGCTAAAGTTGAGTATCAGACTATGTTTGTTAAAGACATGTTTCTCATCAAATATTGCATCCTTGTTGTTGACTTTGTCCACAACTATCACATACTCCATCAGTGGCGCGGATCCAGGAATATAATTTGTATGGGGCACATACAAACTATATGTATAACTAATAGTATTAAATTTCTATAATAAAAAATTATCAAATCATATACTCTTATGTCATACCTTTAATAATTTTAAAACTGAAAATCCTAAAAGACACCAAATTTTTTGAAAGTACTATATCTATTGGTTTCCAAATATATTAAATTACATATATTAGATATTGAAAATATATAGTTTTAATTATTAATCATATTATGCACAGTTACGATTAAAAATAAAAAGATAATATATATATATATTATATATGTATCATTTAAATTTGCATATATAAAAATATCACAGAAATTTAAACTCTAAATATTAAATAAACTACAAAGAGATATAATATTCTTTACTAATTTACTAGTTTTACTAAAAAGTATTTAATTTAAATCTAGGTATTAACTGGTTACAATAGAGAAACATGTTTTAAAATTTGTTAAAAGTTAAACCGGTGGAATAAGAGAAAATTAAAATAGAACAAAAAAGAGCATAGTTTTATTTAAGAAGAAAAAAAACAAGGAAAATGCAATCAATTAAACATAAGGAAAAAATAAAAATGTATGAGGACAGTTAAACCGTGGCAATAAATGAAAAATTTCAAAAATAAAAATAAAAGAAAAATTCAGAGAAAGGAATCGAACACATCATCTCAGATATTGCATGGGCCACTTATTGCCAAATGAGCTAAGGTAAATAAATGGGTTATGAACAAACATATAACTATTAAAATCAGCCTGGGGCACGTGCCCCACCTGCTGGCACTGTAGATCCGCCCCTGTACTCCATTATTGTCTCCAACACAACACTCTAAAAGTTTCTTATACTAGACTCTAAAAATTTGATTTGTTATGAATAAAATTCGTGTAAGAAACATATGACCATATTAGGACATATAGATAAATTCGTGTAAAAATATTAACATAGTACATGTCAACATATTTTACATTTTTTTAGAGTTTTAAACAAATTATCAATGTCATCATCGCTGGTTTAGGTTCGTGTTAACGGTTGGGCCGAAAAAAAAACGAATTTCAAAAATTATAGACTCTAATTAAGTAGGATTACTTATTCTAATTGTAATTACTTCATAAGTAAAATAATTAATAGACTTTTGTCTCTCTCTCTCTCTCTCAGTTTTTTTTTTTTATTTGGGGTAAGCGTTGATCGTTGTGTAATTTCCCGGCAACGGAAGAGAGGAGGAGGAAGAGTGTAAGCAATAAATTCCTCTTCTTCTACTTAAAAACGACATCAAAAGGAGGACCATATACACACACTGGGATCTGTGATTTTGAAAGATAAATTAAAGTTTGAAATAAAGTATCTGATCTCAAAGTTTTGGTTTCCCATCACAAAATGCAAGTTGGTACGATTCGGTTTGCAATTTTTCTGCAAACACAACATGGCTAAGGAGATAAGGAGATGTAAAAAATATAGGCCTTGAATGGTTACTAGTTTTTAGGGTATCTATAAGACATGAACCCAGAAGAACTATTAATTAGTTTTCTCTCTTGAGTACTATTTGATGTCTACTATATATAACATAAAGACAATATCACCTTTGTTTATCAATTAACTGTTTTATCTCTTTTCTTCTTTGGTTCTTCTTTCATTTTTTCTAAGACCACAAATATCACGATGACAGTGAAAATAAAATCAGAATTTTTTTTAAGAAAAAATCAAACTTAGACGTAGAAGCAAACCGTTGAATTGTGTGGTTCAACTATTACGTGGTTTTGATTTGGCGAAGAACAAATTAAGTGTTTTACGATATAGTGATTATGAAGATTAAGGTTGGTGGTGAGTTTGTTTTCGGCCGAATGGAAGTAAATTTTCAGCGGTATAAATGGTTGTAAGTGATGGTGGTTCCAATTTCATAGAAATTTAATTTTAAAGAACTGGGTTTGATGTGGATGGGACAAACAAAATAGGTGAGTTGTGTGTGGTTCAATTGTGATGGTAAATTCGAAGAGGTAGTAATTACGACGGTGATGTGTATGATTCAGTGAAGACGGAGACTAATTTGAGTGGTTTTCAATTGAGTGACGGCCTAGATTCATCCCGAAAGAGATAATGGACGGCCAAGATTCATTCCGAAAAATGGTGAAGCTTGTGGGTTCTTCCGACTTTTTTTTGGTGAAGAGATGTATAAAAGAAATATTTGTTGCTTTCCAGCTCAATTCGACATGCTATTCCTCGGCTTGATGTAAGTGTCGCTTCTTCTCCGTCTACTTTGTCGGTGAGCAGATGTAACAAACCAGCTATTTTTATTGTTATCATCTTAACCTCGTTATCAATTATGTATTAGTGAATATTATGTATATGTTACACGGTAATATTAGTATTATCCATATATCAACTATCTTACCATGCTCATACAAAAGTTATTCGGATATTTAAGACATTAGCACGGTATCATTCTATATAACTTGTTATAAATGTTATCATGTTAATCATGTAAGAGAAAGACTATTTTTTATATTGAATTGATATATACATAAATGAAAAATAATGATTCATGATTTTAAATCGATAAATATGTATTTAACACATAAAATGTAAATTTATCGCGATAACAAGTTATTTAGCATATTAAAAAATAGTAGATATCATGCTAACAAAATAATTAACTAACTAAAACTGTAACTGATTTGTCACCGGAAATTTGACTGGAGCTATTGTCGGAATCCATCTGAAATGTTATCTCGTCGATATCGATTTTATTATCCTGTTAAACAATTTATTACATGCGGAAGGGTATTTTCGTCCAATTTATACAAATTGATGAGAGATGACTAATTATACAAAAAACACGTATATATTCTTAATTTTTCAGTTATCTGGATATTTAGATTAAATTGACCCTAGTTTTTAAATGGTTTTTGGTTTCTGTTTATGAGAAAATCTATTTTTTCACTATTCTAGATTTTAAAAAATTATTAGATTCTCTAAAATTTAGGAAAACTAGTTTTTGACTGGTTTCTCCAAGTTTCAAAGAGAAACTAAAAACCATGAATTTGAGGTTTTGGTGGAAAACTTACTTTTCAACGTGATTATGTTTTATTTTTGATTTTTAATTAATTTTTATATTTATTGGAAAAAACCAAAATTTTAAAAACCTAAATCCAAAAACCAAAATCTAAAAACCAAAAACCACTTAAAAACTAGTAAACATACAGGGCCATAATCTATTTATAGTTTTTTTAGCATAACTATTTTTTTGTATTGGGTTTTGATTTTATTAAGCTAGTATGATTTTGTATAATTATTGTAATATCAAGTAACAGTTTTACTGTTTTAGTATTTTATCATAAGTAAAAATATGTAGAAAAATAATCTCTTGAAAAAACTATTTATTTGTTCGAAAATATATAACTGTTGATAAAGACAAAAAAATAATAATAGGAGAGTGGCTGTATGTAATATAGAAGAAACATAAGGGTAGAAAATAAAAAGAAATGGTAGGGTCGCAAAAGGGGTAATTGGTGATTAAGTTAGGGTTCGACAATTAATTACACTGGTAGAATACTCGCACATGGAGATTTTTACTACTTTATAGCTAAGCTGCATGGAATCGAAAGCGGAAACGCAGAAGCGGAAGCGTGGAAGCGGATTTTTCTAAAAAAATAAGAAGCGGATACGCGTTGAAAGTGTATATATATATATATATATATATGTAAAATTCAGTAATATAGTTCTAAATAATTCAAAATATCATATTTTAAATTATTAAGATTTAAATATAAATTCAAAATATGTTTACACTATAAAGTTTATAGCTGATCATGCAACGTAAAACGTTTGGACTATAAAATCGTTTGGACTATAAAATCGTGGACTCTCACAGCTTCGGGCAACACACAAAAACTCTCCTCGTCGCTTCTCCGGAAAATGTTTCGGAAGTACCTGTCATTTCAAAAACCATTCTTATTTTGTCGTTAAAGTAAACAGTGAACACTAGCCATGTCTCACATGGTTTCTTATTTAATAAACGCAGGAAAAACGCATTGTCGGAAATTATAATGAAAAAGCAAGAAATTAACAAATCTTTGTAATAAAATCTCTACCCACAACTATTTTGCCATAAAGAGGTCGAAACTATCAACATTAAAGTCTCTATGACAGCAACAATGCCAACAACAGAGGCTTTGCCTTGTTGAAAACAAGTCATGGGCCAAACGAAACCCAAGAGAAGACTGAAAAAGCCGAATTTTTAAAGCGTTGTGTTAATTCAGCGCTAATGAACAATTTTGTTTATTTGTTCATTTCAAATTATTTTTTTTTCATTTTAAGTGTTGTTTTTAACTTTTTATATAAAAAAACTAATTATATTTTATAATTTTGACCAATAATATTTTACAGTATAATTTTTGATTGATTGAAATAATGATGTTTTTTTATGTAAAAGAGTTAAATTAAATGAAAATTTTGTCATATCTTAACTTGAGTGCAAAAATCTTAAACATCACTTAAAATGAAGGAGTACTATAATTGAATATATCAAATATAATGCAAGAGTTTATTGCAAACTATATTGTTGGAAATATTGAAATGATAATTAGGTATGATATAAATCACATACTAATAGAAATTTATGTGACTTTTGACTTAAACTTGATTATTTTTCAATTAAATTTGACTAGATAATAAATGTGAGCATGTCAGAAGAAGTAATAATAACTAAATGTGATCACTTTTATCTATTCAGTTAACATTTTTAAAAGTCATTAAAAAACAGCAAAAGTTTTTAAAATAATGTAACAACTCAAAGTTTTAGTATATTTCTGATTTGAATCATAAATGTATTTGTGACTTTTTTGTCCTTCCTAGAATTTGTTCTTAAAAAGTTGATCGGGGTTATTACGGATTTAGGGCTTTTTTGGGCCCAAACTTTCAATATGGGAACTAGTTACCCAGTCTTACAATATTAGGTATTTTCTAACTAGGGAAAAGACTTTTTTACCCCTGTATTCTCTATCTCTTTCTCCTTCTTCTCCCAAACCACAACCATCGTTTCTTCTCTTCCCTGTATTTTCCGATCAACACTTCTACGTTAAATCCATCACCTTTAACTTCATCGACACCATCGATAAACACAAAACATCTCCACCAACAACATCATATCAGAGCTCCGATGAATTCAATAATTAATTGTGTTTTGAATAAACAAAACTAAACCCTAAGGGATAGTATCTAGTAAACCCAAGGGCTCCTATTGCAGATCCTGGAAAAATCGCGACTAGAACTGTTGGTGATAGCTCCTATCTTCTTCTTTTTTGAACAAACAGCTCTGTTTTTCTTTCCTCATAATAATCCGAACGAACAAACCAAGCTATGTTAAACAATCTTAACTCTAATCTATGATCGATTTCATTAGTTTAATTATCGCTGGAGATATATTATTATCATCGGCCATCGGCCATCGCAGGAATTGAAAAGAGAGAGAAAATTGTCGTCATGATTTTGGCTGTCACAATCGACAATGTGATAAGGGTCATTTTCGTCTTTTTATCATCTCATAAATGCCTAAAAACCTAAGTCCAGACTATCAGACCTGAATTCGTAAGAAGTTGGGGGGAAAGTACCAATCCGGTAATTAATTCAAAGTTGATCATAATATAATGCGAGACATGAATCTTTGACAATTAAAGTTGAGTATAATCAGACTATATTTGTTAAGGACATGTAACATGTTTCTCATCGAATGTTGCATCCTTATTGACCTTGTCCCCAACTATTACATACTACTATATGTCAAAATAAGTTCCGACATATTTAGACCAAAATAATACTGATTTTTTTAACATGTAATTAAGGCCCATATGTTGATTCGGCCCATAACGTTATATATACCAATAATTTAATTATTTGATTATTTAAAGTACTTCAATTAAGCTTTCTGGTTTATAGTTTTGGAGGAAATATTGTTCAACTTTCTCAACTTTTTACTATATAGATGAATTGTTATAAGTGTTGAAAAAAGTTCCATGTAATGGATGAATAAAATTCGTGTAAGAAACACTAGATTTTAATCCGCGGTGTACCGCATGATGATTTAATTTTAAAGTTAGTATAAAAATATTTTGTAAATTGTATCTCCATATAACATATTTATTTATATTATAGTTTACAATTGTTATTAAGTAACGGTATACCACAAGTCCACGAGATAATTATTAATAAACTGAGGATTTAACCTGTATTAAAGCGGTATATAAATATTGATTCAAATTCGTCCGCCATATAAATCATTTCCGAAATATAACCCGTTCCGTAATTTCTTAACCCGTCCTGTGATTTGTATTAAAAAAAATAAGGATTAAATCCGTATTGAAGCGGCGGATTAATGATATTTTAATCTTTTTATTATTGTTGATTCAAAAATCCATCCCGCCAAAAAACTCATTTATTTTATTAATGTTCTTATTTATGATATGATTCTGAATCATTGTCTAAATATTTTAATCGATGTAGAACGTTGAACACACATTTTCGTCAATTGGATAATATATGTCCGTTTTTAAAATTTCGAATCACAGTATATGCAGAAAAAATTGATTTTTTTTTACTTTATGTATTATATGATGATTCAAAACAGTTAAAAACAAATCAAACAAAGATGATAGGAGAATCATAATTACAAATCTTAATCAAATCTTCTAAAAATCTAAATTATTAAATATGGAATATCCGGTATATGAGTTGGGTTAAATATAACCCGACCCAACAAATTTTTTGTGAAGGAATTTTTAAAATGGGTCGGATATCCGATATACCCGAAAGCTTTTTTATCTACCTGTCATAAAAAGTGCTGCGATTATACTAGTATAGATATGACCATAGGATACAGTATATAGATAGATTCGTGTAAAAATATAAACATAGTACATGTCAACATATATATTTTTTTAAGAGTTTAAAACAAATTATCAGTGTCCATCAAAGCTGGTTTAGGTTCGTGTCAACGGTTGGGCCGAAAAAAAAACGAATCTATATATATAATAGGAGAGTTTTCTCTCCTCTTAGGGTGTCCACATCAGTGACACATCAGCATACACGTCATCATAAATTTTTAATATGTACAAAATGTCACTAAAAAGATTCGAACCCATTAGCTTATGCATTTAGTGAATGCATCTCAGACCAAATTACCACTTAAATCATTTTGGTTTATAACAAAATACAAACTATATATATTACCTTATACAAGTTCCACATAATTTATTTTTTTAAACAAGAAACATTAAAAAAAAATTAATTCATATATAACTTTTATATCATCGTCTTTTAATAAAAGAAAATATTTTTTCATAAACAATAACAGGATTTAATATAAATAAAAAGTAATATAATACAACACACAAAACCATGTGATAAAAAATAAGATAAATATACAAGTACACATTTCAATTTTACACAAAATAAGAAATGATTTACTTTTAAAGAAAAATAAATTTTTAAATTTTTTTAAAAATAGTGTTAAAGTCGAAAATTCTGTTACCGATAAAAATATTTAAAAATATGAAAAGATACTGGTTAAATATAAAGTAAGATAATTTCATTTTACTTAGAATAAGTAGTAATTTATTTTTAAAATAGAATATTTATTTATAATTTCTAAATATATTTGTTAGTAGTAAAGTACAAAATTTATGTTACCAATTAAAAATTTAGAAAAATTCATTGTATATTAGTAAAATTCAGAAGCGTTGGAGATTAGAAGAAAAAATGTATTCATTGGAAGTTTGATGTTCTTTATGGTGTTAATCTTCACTTTTGATGTTCTTTTCTACATGATTCATCTCCAAACTCGAGTACTTCAAGATTAACAAGATTACCATACTAGAAACAACTGCAACAAAATAAAAATCAAAATAAGCAAAAATCTAAAATGAAGAGTTGTTAAAATAAAAATATGCATATAGATATCAGAAATGGATGATAATATCCATAGATTTCCAACAACATTTGGTATATTAAAAATGTGAAAGAAGAAATAGTCAATGTGGTTGAAAAAAAAAATTAGGTGCTATGAAAACACACAATGAAAATAATTAAAAAGATAAAGTATCTGATATATATATAAGAGAATAAATCATAATAAATTTAATTTTATAATTAATTACAACAATCGAGATAACATAGAAATTTAAAAAAAAAAATCAAATCAATGATATTAGTCACGATGAAAGTAAAAAACAACAATAATATCTAATAATATGAATTTAAGCACAATTACAATTTAGAAACAATTAGAAAAATACATGTATCATCAACCGGTCTCATCATCAACCACAAAAATAAAAACATTAAAAAAAATCTTAAATTGATAATTATTTTTTACACAAAATCATATACTATTTTCTAATATATAAATCCGCGCATCGCGCGGGCCTATTTCTAGTTTCAAAAATTATAGACTCTAATTAAGTAGGATTACTTATTATAATTGTAATTACTTCATAATTAATAGACTTTTGTCTCTCTCTCTCTTTCTCATTTTTTTTTTTTTTTATTTGGGGTAAGCGTTGATCGTTGTGTAATTTCCCGGCAACGGAAGAGAGGAGGAGGAAGAGTGTAAGCAATAAATTCCTCTTCTTCTACGAAACATTAGCTCTTCCCCTCTTTCTCTTCTCTTCTTCTCTCTTTTGCTTCTCCGATTCTCTTCCTTGTTTCAGTTTGATCCGACTACTCAAGCTTTTTCTGTTCATGGTTTCCTCCATCATCGCAGGTACTACTAACTTCTTTCTTCCATGAAATTTCTGCAAATCGGTTTGATGTTTGCTATTATTCATATGAGATTTTGTATTCCTTATTTGTTTGATTGTGATTGTGACTGTTGTGGGTTTTTACTCAAAACTGATGGTGATACTCTTTGGTCTCGTGGAATTCACGGATCATCGACTCGATTTTTTACTTGTTTTAAGCTTTGATTTGAGTTTATTGCACAGATGATGATGTTTTCTCGGCACATGCAGCAAAAGTTTCTCAAGTGAAATTTTCTATTCATCGAGTTGACCAACTGATATGTTTCATGGTTTTGCTTCGATTTTCTTCTTCTCCGTTTATGTATGGACTAGGAAACACATCAGTAGCTTGTGATCGAGAACTAATCAGAAATCAACTTGAAGGTCTTTGATATTGATTGATTCATTCATATATGCAGCAGTTGCACAAGGCAAAAAGATGGAGCTAGAACCCAAGAAATCACTATCTGCTGGTATGAATAGATTCTTTCTTGCTTTGATTGAATTTACAATTTTTATTGATATTTAATTTATTTGGCTATGTCAAATTTAGACATGCCATCTTTGCTGAGTAGATCATCTGAAGCTTTTAATGGAGGCAGTGGATATCCTTCTGCAAGTGATCTCAGCATGTTCTCAAGCTCCTTGCCCACACTTTTTCATGAAAAGCGTATGTTTCTTGTTTCTTTTACTGATCAATCATTCAATATAACTCTTGGTTTATTTGAAGTCAGTGCTAATATATTTTTGTTTTGGAAAAACTTGCAGTGAATATGACTGATTCAGATAGTTGGCTCTCCTTTGATGATAGCTCACCCAATCTGAACAAACTTGGCATAGGAAGCTCCGAGAAGGATTCTTTGGAAGATGTTGAACCCGATTCTTTAGAAATCTTGCTTCCTGAGGATGAAAATGAGCTCCTTCCTGGCCTCATTGATGAACTTAATTTTACCGGGTTGCCTGATGAGGATCTTGAAGAGTGTGATGTCTTTTGCACAGGAGGGGGTATGGAGTTGGATGTTGAATCCCAAGATAATCATGCTGTTGATGCGTCAGGGATGCAGATTTCTGATCGCGGTGCTGCAAATGCATTTGTTCCTCGTAAACGTCCCAATACGGCTGGTAGAGTTTCAGTGGAACATCCGAACGGTGAACATCCTTCACGGACATTATTTGTGAGGAATATCAACAGCAGTGTTGAGGATTCTGAGTTAAGTGCCCTTTTTGAGGTAATGAACACTTGTTTGCTTCCATCTGAGGTTTGCTTGCTCTTGCTGATGTGATTTCTATTTGTCACCAGCCGTTTGGGGAGATCAGAAGTTTGTACACTGCATGCAAAAGCAGGGGTTTTGTAATGATATCCTACTACGATATTCGAGCTGCTCATGCCGCAATGCGTGCACTACAGAACACACTCTTAAGAAAAAGGACACTAGACATTCACTTTTCCATTCCTAAAGTATGGACTACGAGAAATATTCTTGATTTGAAGTTTCAGCTTTTCTTTAGTACTTTTCTCATAATCAGTTTACTGCCACCATGATAGGAAAATCCATCAGAGAAGGATATGAATCAAGGAACTCTTGTGATTTTTAATGTGGATACAACAGTATCGAATGATGAGCTCCTTCAGCTTTTCGGTGCCTATGGTGAAATAAGAGAGGTAATTTGTGTTTGGTAGCAATGGTTTATTTTTACAAGTAAACTATCTTTCTCTTTGTTTGTATTTGATGTATCAAATCACCCGCTTATTGATTCTTGACTTGTAAATGCAGATTAGAGAAACCCCGAACAGGCGATTTCACAGGTTCATTGAGTACTATGATGTTAGAGATGCAGAAACAGCCTTGAAAGCACTGAATAGAAGCGAGATAGGTGGAAAATGTATAAAGCTCGAACTTAGTCGTCCCGGAGGGGCTCGTCGACTGTGAGTTGTCTGCACTTTTTCTATGTCAAAGAATTGAGTTATCTTGTATACACAGTGAACTGAAACTGTTTGTATGCAGGTCGGTCCCGTCACAAAGTCAAGATTTGGACAGAAACGAAGTTACAAATTTCTACAATCAAGTAGGTTCACATGTTGCTAATTCTCCACCAGGTAATCTCATATTGATCATTTCTTTTATCAACTTTTCTCTCTCTATTGGTTAGCATGCCTTTTTCGGTTTTCATTCAGTCTACTTAACAGGTAACTGGCCAATTGGCAGCCCAGTGAAGGGCTCTCCTTCGCATGCCTTTACGAGGCCACATGGTCTAGGAATGGTCAGGCCAGTTAATTCAGATAATATGCCGGGACTGGCTTCAATTCTTCCTGCTCATCCCTCTAGCTTTCATGGATTTTCACCAGTCAGTAATGACCAAGGGCTATTGAATCATCCAAACCAAACTATTCTGAATAAGGGATTGATGCACAACGTTGCCTATGGGCAACCTCATTCTTTGCCAGAGCATATAACAGGGGGAATTTCCAACTCCATGAGGTTTATAGCTCCACACTCCTCAGGATTTGGGACTTCATCTGATCACCGCTATCGCTGGGGAAGCCCTCCTCAGCATATGAATTATCCTGGTTACACTGGAGTGTCGTCGTCATCGTCATCTACTGAACGTCCTTTCACTGTCAGGCATGGTTTTCCATTTGCTGAGAGGCAAGCTTCATTGCTTGGAAAATACCAGCATCATGTAGGCTCTGCTCCCTCAAGCATTCATTTTAATACCCAAATGAATTGCTACCCGGGATCACCAGAGATACCCCTTGGATTTGGTGATATGGGAATCAACAGATATAACAATGCCCATGGAAAAGCAAACCTTGGTGTTAGTATACTGGGAAACCGTAGTGAACAGGAATTCACTGGCTTTGGCATGTCTTCAATGCCTACAGTTCCTTTCGGTGGGAGTAGAGGATTACAATCAGTAAGGCCTGACCCTTTTGATGAGCAGGGTAGGATCCATAACCACGAGACTCACAACCAGAATCAGTTCATAGATGGTGGGAGATATCATATTGACTTGGATAGGATTGCTAGTGGAGATGAAATCCGGACTACATTAATCATTAAAAACATCCCAAACAAGTAAGCGTTTTATTTATCCAAATCTAAGATCTTCAGGCAATGTTTTAAATCTCAAATGCTTTGTTTTGTAAGGTACACTTACAAGATGCTGGTGGCTGAAATCGACGAAAAGCACAAGGGAGACTATGACTTTCTATGCTTGCCGACAGACTTTAAGGTACTATACTAGAGAGAGTGAACTCATGATGCTCTTGTATGACCTGAGAACTTACTAACGATCTAGCTCTTTCCTGGATACAGAATAAGTGCAACATGGGTCACGCTTTTATCAACATGGTCTCTCCATTGCACATCGTTCCCTTCCAACAGGTTTCTTTATACCTTTTCTCTTCACTATTACTTTTATCAACATGGTCTCTCCATGTATTATCTGATTCAATGGCTTGAGATTGTTATATAGTTAAAAGATATTCATAATGTGTGTTTCTGCAGACTTTCAGTGGTAAAATATGGGTGAAATTCAACAGTGGGAAAGTTGCTTCATTGGCATATGCAGAGATCCAAGGAAAGTCTGCTCTTGCGTCATACATGCAGACTCCAAGTTCTATGAAGGAAGAAAAGCAATTGTTTCCAGAAGTCTCCTACCATGATGAGGGTCAAGACGCCAATGATCACGTATGTTTATCGGATACAAAATTATTGTTTTTGTTTTGTTTTTGGTACATGGATTCAAAATGCATATGCAGTGTCTTGGATTTGTCCACCGATTTCACCTTGTATATATGTATCATACAGGAGCAACTTTTTTCAAGCATTTGGAACATAACCGCGCCTGATTCAGATTGGTCTTACACAATGGATCTTCTCGAAAGTACGAGGGAGAACGGTAACTCCAAGAATCCTGCAGAAGAGTCCTCTTAAATCCCCACTAAAACCAGTATTTGGGAACTCTAACTCACCATCAAAGGTAAACTAAGTGTACAGATCTGGCGCGGTTGTGGAAGAAACAGAATGTACAGATTAAGGCTTGTTTTTCCACGGAACAAAGTAACCAGTTTTTAGGGATTACTTCACTCGAAACAACCGATTAAAGAAACATCCCTATTAGTACATTACGATGTATACTTTATTTTCGGAAACTTCTCTATATCAGTAATGTGTATATAACATTCTCTTGCGTGTACATTATCCTGTCCATGTGAAAGACATGATCAGTATTTAGTTGTACAACAGATTCGTTATAAGTCTCTGTCTCAATTAGTTACCATTACAAAACCGTTACACATCTCTCTCTATGTAGACATCTATCCATGGTTTCAATGGCGGATCAGACTCTTCTACAACCTTTCCTAGCCAAACCCACCACCAAAGGCTTAGCATCGGAATCGGATTCAGGTATTATTCTGCGGCTTTTCTCTGTACTTCTCGTCGGAGCAATCTCTTTATGGGCAAACCATGAGGCTTCAAAAGGTTTTTCTATAAGTATCATCAACGAGGCTAAAGATTCTCCTTCTGGTAAACAATTCGCCCTTTTCTTTGAATCTGAAGTTACTGCAGTGCGGATTTTGCTCGATACTAGCTTCTTTGTGGAGAGGTTTCTCTACGAGGGTGTTTCTCATCGTCTCCGGAAGCCTGTAAACCATGTTACCGTCCGATTCTGTGGAAACAGCAGTGATAGAGTAGATAGGTTCTCGGTAACTTCAGGTGCAAGTCATGGAGAGTATGTGATCAGATTAAGCTCATCTTTAATGGAAAGAAGTAAGTTTAGAAACGCCGTGGAATCTGCATTGCGACGTTCTATGGTTAGGATATGGGCCATATGGCTATGGGGAGACGAGTCCGGAGCTCCGCCGGAGCTTGTGGCCCGTGGCCGGCATGGTGGAGTATTTGGCCTTGTAGAGCCGAAAACGACGTCACTTTGAGAGGTTGGGTGGGCATTGGAAGGATAAGGAGTTTGCTAAGTCTGTGTCTGTGGTTAGCTTCTTGGATTACTGTGAACGACGAAGCGAAGGGTTCATCCGACGGTTGAACCATGGGATGAGACTTAGGTGGGATGATCGGACGGTGGATATTGCTTTGAGTGGTGCGTGTGGTTCACGCAAGGATGTGTGGCGTGAGCTTAAGATGGACGACAGTGGAATGATAATTGAGAGACGAACATGATTGGTTCTCATGCTGTCTTATTGTAGCACACATGGCTCCACGTCATCATTCAATGTGTATAAATTCAACTTCTTTATTTATCCTCAGAAAATGATTTTTTTTCCCCCTCTCGAGTAAATAAAAGAAATTTAGTCTTATTGGAGCCCAATCTTGGTGAGTGGAAACTTTATATTTTGTTAAAAGGCCTTGTCCAACCAGAGTAGGATTAGGACCTAGGGGGCCTATTTTTATATTTATTTATTTAAGTGTCAGTGTCACACTAATCAAGGTTTAATTCTAAAATTGTACTAGTATTCAAAGGTTTTGAGGCAGTATTTCAAACCGGGAGCTGGTAGCGACCTCAAATAATATTGGATTGGATTTCTTTGTGTTACGTTCACTATTTCTTGGTCCAAGATTAACCACTTTCAAATAAAATTTCTCACTTTAAAGAAAATAAAGGCAGAATTATCTAGTGAAATGTTACTCTTTCCGAATGTATGACTAATTTGGCTAATTGCGTTGGTTCATGCCATTTAAGAAGGCAAAATAAAAAGTTTAACTTATGATAATGATGCAACGAAACCTTTTTTTTTTTTTTTGTATATGGCCTTGAATGTTTATTATATTTGGTTTTTGTTTTTTTGAAAATCAATTTTCTCACCATTCAAGATTTTTTTAAAATTAGATTCCCTAAAATTTAGGAAAACTAGTTTGCAAGTGATTTCTCTAAATTTCAAAGAGAAAATAAAACCATGATTTTGATTTTTGAAGTTTCTGTGGAAAGCTTTTTTCTCAACTAGATTTGTCTCATTTTTCAACTATAGCAAAAACCAATATTCAAAAACCAAAAGCCAAAATCCAAAATCTAAAAAACTAATTTAAAATCTATTGTCATTCATAGCCATAATGAAATTATGAAAAGGAAAACTTGAATGCGCCAATACCTGTTGAATAGTAAATGACATTTGAATCTATATATTTTTAATATCTAGCAAGTAACTAAGAAGAAAAAATCGGGACCAGAAATAATCTCTATTGTTAGTTTTTATAGTCACAGCAAATACTTTTAGTTGTTAAAAAGAGAGTGAAAAACCCAGCTTTTACAGGTTCCAGATATTGATACTGAGATTTTTTCTATTATAGGTTTGAAGTTTTGAAAATATTCAATTATTGGAATTAATGACAACATTAGTGAAATTTCGAGGAGATTTTCAGTGACAGTAAGTATAGTTTTATTTTTATTTGAAAATAAAATAAAGAATCATTTATAGATTTGGGGTACAGAAATAAAGTGTAGTAAGGAATCAAAATTGTCAGCCGAACAAAAAAAAAAGGGCTTTTCAGAAAAATAAAAACCTTTAAACCCTTTTTTTTTGTTTTGTGTATCCGATTCCGTAGCAAACACATTCGGACTCTTTCACGGCGTCAATGTCTGAGAACGCAGCCAACAACATCATGGAGACCAAGATTTGTACAGAGGCCATCGTGTCTGAATTACAGAAGAAGAAAGTTCATCTCTTTTACTGCTTAGAGTGTGAAGAACTTGCTCGTAACATCGCCGCTGAATCTGATGACATCACTCTTCAATCCATCAACTGGAGGTTTTCCCTCTTTCCCCCATTTTCTGGGTTCTCTTGTTTGAGTTTCTTAATGATGTTTAATGGGTTTATGTGAGTTTAGATTATGTAAAAATTATATCTTTATTCTGAAACAAAACTCCCTTTTGTTGTTCTGCTCCAGAATCTGTGTTTTGCTTGTGTGGTTGTTTGATTTGAGGCTTATGTAATCAAAAGCTTCATCTTTCTAGCAAGTTTCAGTTTTCTATGTCAAGAAATTTGCAATCTAAGTGTTCTTACAGTGAAATCAATCTCTCATTGAGTAGTATTTGGTGATGAGACTGGGGATATGTGAATTGATTTGGTCATTTGTTATATATGCTTTCAGGAGTTTTGCTGATGGATTCCCTAATCTGTTTATTAACAACGCACATGAAATCAGAGGACAGCACGTTGCTTTCCTTGCTTCATTCAGTTCTCCTGCGGTTATCTTTGAGCAGATCTCTGTCATTTACTTGCTCCCGCGCTTGTTTGTCGCGTCCTTCACTTTAGTGTTGCCTTTTTTCCCCACTGGCTCCTTTGAGAGAATGGAAGAGGAAGGCGATGTAGCAACTGCTTTTACCATGGCAAGGATTGTGTCTAATATCCCCATTTCACGAGGTGGTCCGACTAGTGTTGTCATCTATGACATTCACGCCCTGCAGGTTTGTTTATTTATTTCTGATATCCCCGGGATTTGCTACATCTATTTGTGGAATTCATGTTGTTCACTCTCTATATATGCTCATGTGTTGCAGGAAAGGTTTTACTTTGCTGACCAGGTTCTTCCTTTGTTTGAGACTGGAATCCCGTTGTTGACCAAACGCCTTCAACAGCTTCCTGAGACTGAGAAAGTTAGTTCATGAAATCATTGTTAGTTTTATCCTATTTAGAAGGGGAAAAACTGTTATGGATAGCATCCGCTCGTGTTTTCAGTGACTGTTCTTTGTGTTTTTGCTCCCTCAGCTAAATTGGATCTCTTTTGTTTACAGGTCATAGTTGCATTTCCAGATGATGGAGCCTGGAAGCGTTTCCACAAGCTGTTGGATCAGTATCCCACGGTTGGTAGCTATACGAGAATGATATATTTCATAAAGCTTCATTTGAACAATTTTATGACCTTCACAATATCTAATGGAACTTAATTTTGAATCATAATAGGTTGTGTGTACAAAGGTTCGTGAAGGAGACAAGAGAATAGTTAGGCTGAAGGAAGGAAACCCCGCTGGTTGTCACGTTGTTATCGTGGATGATCTTGTGCAGTCTGGGGGTACACTCATCGAATGCCAGGTATCAAAATCCTCATGAACTACAGTCTCCCTGCGTTTTGCATCTTCCTATAGCAAGCTTCAATGAATTCTGAATCACAAGTGTTGTGTTCAAACTCAGGGTAGGCTTTAGGTCTAACTTGTTTAAGCCTTTCACGCAGAATTGTGTTAACATTCCTAGTTCAGACTAGTTTTGATCGAGATCTTTGTTATCTCTTAAATCTGCCGATGATGTTATATTAGATTTGTTGAGAATCTAGTTTGAAATTGTCTAGACTTTGGCGGTTTCACTCATCTTAACCGTTTCACTTTCTTTTGTCACACAGAAAGTATTGGCAGCTCATGGAGCCGCAAAGGTGAGTGCTTATGTAACACATGGTGTCTTCCCAAAGAGCTCGTGGGAGCGTTTCACGCACAAGAACAACGGTAATTATCTGTGAAAATGGAAGAAAAAGTAACCGACTTTGTTCACTGTTCTATACATATCTTGTTGTATCTTTAAACTGAAGTCTATATTATTGTTTCTTTGAATTAGGATTGGAAGAAGCGTTTGCTTACTTCTGGATCACGGATTCTTGTCCACAGACGGTTAAGGCCATAGGAAACAAAGCTCCTTTCGAAGTCTTGAGCCTCGCCGGATCCATTGCTGATGCCCTGCAGATTTGAAGCAATAGAGATAAAGCCTGGTTCTTTGCTCCTTTTGGTGGTTTTGCCTTGTACTTGTACTCTTAAGAGATCAAATTATGAAATAATCACATCACTTTTGCTGAAATGACTAGACAGTTTGTTGAAACCTTGTACTCTGTTCTTGTTGATTGATCTTCTTTTGCAATGAATTGAATCGTTAAGTTCAGAAAGAAAAAAACTACACACGTGTGGTTGTCTTGTTCAATATCTTGATATCAATGGCGATCATTTCCACACGTGTGTAATCTCCCAAAAAGGACAAGTGTTTTTCCCCATAAATATCGAAACTTTAAACATAAATCGACAAAAATTCGGCGGGTAAAAAATGTCTCCGACGATCTTATGCTTTTCCGGTGTGACGGTGCCGGCGATTCCGTCATCAGGTTTCGTCTCCGGAAACACTTGTCTCCGATTGATAGACACACGATGTAGTACGATGAGAGAACTTAAGCAAATCCACGCCAATCTCATCAAAACCGGTTTAATTTCCGATACTGTTGCTGCGAGTCGTGTCCTCGCCTTCTGCTGTGCGTCTCCGTCAGATAGGAATTACGCTTATTTGGTATTCACAAGGATCAATCACAAAAACCCATTTGTGTGGAACACTATAATCCGTGGTTTCTCACGTAGCTCGTTTCCGGAGATGGCGATTTCGATTTTCATTGATATGTTGTGTTCTTCTCCGTCTGTGAAGCCGCAGAGGCTGACTTATCCTTCGGTATTTAAAGCTTATGCTAGTCTTGGGCTAGCTCGTGATGGGAGGCAGTTGCACGGGAGGGTTATTAAAGAAGGACTTGAAGACGACTCTTTCATACGGAATACGATGTTGCATATGTACGTGACTTGTGGGTGTTTGGTTGAAGCTTGGAGACTCTTTGTGGGGATGATGGGTTTTGATGTTGTTGCTTGGAATTCGATAATTATGGGTCTTGCTAAATGCGGGTTGATTGATCAGGCGCAGAAACTGTTTGATGAAATGCCGCAGAGGAATGGAGTTTCTTGGAATTCGATGATCAGTGGGTTTGTGAGGAATGGTAGATTTAAGGATGCGTTGGAGATGTTTCGAGAAATGCAGGAGAGAGATGTGAAACCTGATGGGTTTACAATGGTGAGTCTGTTGAATGCTTGTGCGTACCTTGGAGCAAGTGAGCAAGGGAGATGGATACATAAGTATATAGTGAGGAATCGATTTGAATTGAATAGTATAGTTATTACAGCACTCATAGATATGTACTGTAAGTGTGGGTGCTTTGAGGAAGGTTTAAAGGTGTTTGAGTGTGCTCCTACGAAGCAGTTATCGTGTTGGAATTCGATGATTCTTGGTCTAGCTAATAATGGATGCGAGGAAAGGGCCATGGATTTGTTCTTGGAGTTAGAGCGTACTGGCTTGGAGCCAGATTCAGTCAGCTTCATCGGTGTTTTAACAGCTTGTGCTCATTCCGGGGAAGTACATAAAGCTGGTGAATTTTTCAGATTGATGAGAGAAAAATATATGATTGAGCCATCAATAAAACACTATACTTGCATGGTTAATGTGCTGGGGGGAGCAGGGCTCCTCGATGAAGCAGAAGCATTGATAAAGAAGATGCCGGTGGAAGGAGACACTATTATATGGAGTTCTTTGCTTGCAGCTTGCAGGAAAAACGGTAATGTTGAGATGGCTAAACGCGCAGCAAACTGTTTGAAGAATCTGGATCCAGATGAAACTTGTGGTTATGTGCTCATGTCTAATGCTTATGCTTCTTATGGCTTGTTCGAAGAGGCTGTTGAGCAGAGGCTTTTGATGAAGGAAAGACAAATGGAGAAAGAAGTTGGCTGCAGTTCGATTGAAGTGGATTTTGAAGTTCATGAGTTTGTATCTTGTGGGAAAAAACATCCTAAATCCACAGAGATTTACAGTTTACTTGGTATCTTAAACTGGGATGTCTCTACAATTAAATCAGGTTTCGCTTAATTGTTTGATGCTACAACTAGGATTGGTTTCACTTATCTGGCAGAGAAATAAGCAATTTCATAGTTTTGGTCCTTTTGGAGATGTAACGGAAGATATCATTTTAGGTATTATGCTGATTTATCATATACAAAATATCTCTTCTCTTAAAACCACACCTTGATTGTCCTATTCTACAGGTTTCTTCCAGGTCAAGCTATCTGAGCAGCACTATAAGCCAGGTATGTGAATACAAGACCCCACAAGAAGCTTCCTAGGTTTGGAGTTGCAGTTCTTTTTACTGAAGAAGTCAGTGGGTATGGACCAGTGCTGACATTGATTTATATAAATTATTTACTGTGTTTTTCTTCCTTAAGATTAACAAAATGAAAAAAATAAAATGAATCTTGTGCGCACCTGTTAGATGGAAACTTACACGTTGGAGTGCCTGCAATCAAAGTTCACAGATATAAGAAGAAGAACAATCACAAATTGAAGATGACTGTGAAAAATCAGTTCTGACGTGCAGACACTATCACAATGGAACTCTAGTGATTTTGAGTTTTATTTTTTCGAAAGTGAAGTGTTTGGAATTACTTGGATCTTGAATTGTAAGCACAGCAGCGCCACCGAAATCGCAGTTTCTCGGTATAGGATTCTTCTGGTAATAGTCATTGAAGACATAAGAAGCTCGGCTTCTGTAATAGTCGAGGTCTTGACAACGGCCACCCTTTGCCAATGGTGAGCAATCAGCACCATTTTTGCAAGCCCATTTTAGGTTCCAAATCACTCTTGTAAAGTAGGCATATGGATTTTCCACGCACCAGAGTGAGTATGTAGGTATAATGCTTGTGTTCTGCTGTGCAGCCAGTCTACCAGTCGCTTCTGATGTTCCTGCTACTGAAATAAGTGCAAAGAGGGTTATTAACATCTTCGTCTTCATTTTCTGATAAATTTCTTGCTTTTTGGTATAGAATAATAAATGGAGAAACTGGTGATGATAATATTTGATGATGATGCTTTGTTGTCTATCATGTACATTTGCATGTATTTATATCATTTCTTGGAGACGTAGTTAAGGCCTATGCATGTGTTGAACCAACTATCGAAATTTATAACAGGCATGATTATATGTCTTTATCTCTAATTAATGCCATGGCATGCTTTGCCTCTGTCGTGTGTGGTCATTACAGGAAAGCGTCATCTTTCAAAAGAAAACTTCATCGAGAATGTTTATTTGGAAATGCAGAAGTTATTGATCCAAATCCAGAAAAGTCGTTTGGAAGTCCGTCTACATGTGCTTGAAGGTTAGTTTATCATTCGATGTTTCAATGCATTTGTGGTTTATCTACTAAGTTTTCCGTGAGGTGAAAGGAGAAAAGTTTCACATATTTTTCGTATTAAATTAGAGGATTGTGCTTAAAATTCATAAACATTACTTGTGTTTTTCTCAGTTTCTTCATTTTACTGTTGCAGGTACAAACTACAGAGGAAGATAAGCTTCAGTTTTAACCAAACTTATAGTTCTCTCTACCTACAGAAACATTGATCTTTGATTCCAAGGTAAATTAGATAATAAGAAGACTAAGGCACTTGATATGATGAAACGTGGAGATTAGAGAGTAGTATTAAGGTTTCGACATGGCACGCTGCGCAGGCCCCCAAGAGTAGATATCAGAAGCCGAGTTTCCATTAGTGAGCAGATTTTGAGGCAGTCCATGAATGTCATCTAAAGGACGGGATCTTCCATTCTGGTAGTACTGCTGGTTCTGCATAGAGGCAGCTTCATCATCATCCATAGGAAGACGATCAAAAACAGCATTCATGAAAGATGCAGCCATGAGAACAACAGGACCAGACGCAATTAGCCCACCAACCACTCCTCCACCAACAACTTGTCCTTGAGGTCCGGCTAAGTAAATGGTCAGACCAGTTATTCCAAGTGGTGCTGGTGGAGGCAAGATTGATCCAAGCAATGAGAGGATCTCGTAACGTCCGTGTAATGTCACAATTGCTCCTGAAGAAGCTGGTTGCCTTAATGTCACATTGGTGACACAACCATTGGCACTGAGTATGCAGAGACCTCTCTGTTTCCTTCTTGCGAAATCGGATAAAGTCTCACAGATGTCACAGCCTGAGCTGATCTCAACGGCGTTAGCTCTGAGGGAATTGGGACTGTCGTGAGTCACAATGATTGGTGGTTTGGGTTTGTTCTTGGAGCCAGCGGGTCTGCCACGTGGCCTCTTAGCCATCTCTCCTTCGATTGATGAAACCGGTTGGACAGCTTTGGGTAATGCTTTCAGGTTGTTGTTGTTGTTGTTGTTATTGCCTCTCTCTGCTGCTTCATTGTTCCTCATTGGAACTGACTTGGATCCTACAGAGGTTGGAGTTAGAGCTGTGCCTCCAGCCATTGTTATGATTGTTTATATGTTCAAGTGAAAGATTCAGAAAATTTGTGAGGAGTTTGTGAGTTTAAGTAAGGAGGTTTTGGTGAGTTATTAAATGGTAGAGACACCAAAAGAATGATTGTGAAGAGTAGGAGATGGTTAAGTTGTCACCGAAATTGTGATTAATAATTAACAAGCAAAAAAAGTTTCTGGCAGCCTACTTCTCAACAGATGATTAAGTATTTGATTCATGACAATTGTCTTCTTTTAACAGAGAGATTCATAATAATGTTTAAACATCTTGTAGCTTTTTGGGACCAAATCTAAAATTAAATACTGACTGAGAGAGTTTGAGAACAAGAAAAAATGAGTTACTGCTCTATATCTCTCGCCTTCGTATTGGGCTTTTAACTTGGGCCCATAATAGAGAAGGTCCAATAAATGTACACGTGTGGGCCTTTGACTTGTCGTCCTCGACTCGTGTCGTGTGCCACATTCTTCATCGTCTTGAGAGAGATTGATTTCTCAGCGTTCTGGGGAAACTTGTTGCGTTTGAAATTCGTGGTTCGTGATGGCCTTACGTTTAATCTCAGCCTGAAATTTCGAGACTTGTGCTGTTTTTGATTCAGTGAATCGACGAAATCTGTGATTTAAAGTGAAATTGGTTGAAGTATGAATGCGAATCACAACGACGGTTATCATAATCTCTGGACCAATGGACTTATCTGTGCTTTCGAGTTTTGTCAAGGTCGTCGTAAGAACACCACAAGTGTTCACGGAGATTCGTCAGAGAACTCACTCAGAATGTACTAACTCTTGTTAATAATAGTGCTTAGTCTCTTTTTTTTTTCTTTTTTTCTTGTAGAATTTATAACCAATGAACAGTACTGTTGTTGTGATAGAAAGAAACAGGAATTTGGTGCTGGTGAAGAAGAAGAACACTCGCGGAGTTATTGGCGAGGAATTGGATGGGATAGGATCTCTGAGCTTGTTAAGACTGTGCAGGTTGATAATACCTGGGAATTGCGAAATATTGACTTAGATGAGGATGAAGCCACTGTTGCTGAGCTTGCTGCTCCTTACTGGGAACGACCACTTGCAGGTCCAACTTGGTGGTGTCATGTTGATGCTAGCCATCAAGGTATTGCCTCGTGGTTACGTAATGCGCAGTGATTACATCCGGCTGTAAACCTTGCTCTTCGGGACGAAAGCAAGCTGATTAGTGAGCGAATGAAACATATTTTCTACGAGGTATCTGAGTTTGTTGCTTCTCTGTAATGTGGACTGTGATATGATTCTATAGCTGAAATGGATGAAACTTGTTGTTATATGTTGGTGGATAGGTGCCTGTCAGAGTTGCTGGTGGGTTGCTGTTTGAGCTGTTGGGACAATCAGCCGGTGATCCTTTTATCCAAGAAGATGACATACCTATTGTCTTAAGGTCATGGCAAGCACAGAATTTTCTGGTGACTGCATTGCACGTCAAAGGCTTTGCCTTGAACATTAGTGTGTTAGGTATTACACAAGTCCAGGTTTGTTCTTCTCATCTGAAATATTGTTTTCCTTCATTCGTTGCTCAATTAGTCAAAAACGGTTTTTCAGTCTTTCGGGGCTTCTTCTATGTCTTTTTTGTCTAAGCTGATGCACTCTGTCTTACCAGGAAATACTTATTGCTGGTGGAGCCTGCATTCCGAGAACCGTTCATGAACTAATAGCACATCTTGCTTGCCGCCTTGCACGCTGGGATGATAGGTATTTGTCTTCCCTTGAACCTTGATCTAGATTAAGTTCTAAAAATTTGTATATTGGGGAAGTTTAGTATTCCTTATGCAAGCCTTTAGCTATGGATACACATTTACCTGGTCTATACGGTGTAGCCAATGAACTTGTCAAGCCTTAGTATTGCTTTGATAGAACCAATATGTCTTATCTTAGTCTTAGAGTTTGAAAGATGGGAGTCAAATGTTGAAAGATACAAGTTGTATCATTTTACCGTACTAGATGACAGTTTTATACCTGTTATCTGTTTAGTCAGATATAAGAACCTTTTTATTCTTTTCATCCTCTTGATTTAACCCTATGATGATTGATGATATCACTATCCTTAATGTAGGCTATTCCGGAAATATGTATTTGGTGCAGCTGATGAAGTTGAGTTGATGTTTATGAACAAGTAATTCAACTGAGCCTTTTCTTACTTTGGTATTTTCTTTCTAAGCGGGCTCCTTGACATATGTTTGATGGAGCAGAATAAATTGTTTTTGTTGATATCCAGGAGACTGTACGAGGATTTAAATCTGTTCACTACAATCTTGAATCGAGAGATCAGAAGGCTCTCGACCCAGGTAAGGCTTTCTTGTTTGACTACGAGATGAGATCAGCTCATCTGGAATAATGTTATTCATTTCTTGATACAAGTGACTTTATAATCACTACAATATTTTTTTCTTCATCATTTATCAGGTTATACGGGTGAAATGGTCTCTTCACGCTAGAGAAGAGATTGTGTTCGAGCTTCTTCAGAAACTTAAAGGCAATAGAACAAAAGACTTGCTAGAAGGAATAAAAAAGAGCACCCGCGATATGATCAATGAGCAAGAAGCCGTTCGTGGTCGGTTATTCACTATCCAAGACGTCATGCAAAACACGGTTCGAGCATGGTTACAGGTTAGATTTTCATATTCGGAGATGATGACATAAGTTCTTAACTCTCCAAGTCGTCTAAAATTTGATTTGGTTTGCGTAGGACCGGAGCCTCACAGTCACACACAACCTAGGAATCTTTGGAGGAGTCGGTCTTTTGCTTACAATAGTGACCGGTCTATTCGGAATCAACGTAGATGGGATACCAGGAGCTAAAGATTTTCCACACGCCTTTGTGCTTTTCTCAGCGGTTCTCTTCTTCTCTGGTTTGGTGTTAGTGGTTGCTGCTTTACTCTACCTTGGACTCAAGGAGCCAGTGGCAGAAGAAAATGTGGAGACTAGGAAACTAGAGCTTGACGAAATGGTAAAGAAGTTTCAACGAGAAGCTGAGTCTCACGCTCAGGTCTGCAAAAAAGTTCCTCAGAACAGAGAACGTACGACTAGTAGTAGTAGAATGATAGTCCATGACCCGAATGGTTACGTTCTCTTGGAATGAAATCAATCCGGTTTATGATTGTAAATTGTAAATTGCAACGAAGGAGGTTAGTCTTTGGATAGTATTTCAACAACCTCTTTTCATTGTCATGCAAGTAAAGATTCCCATTCTTAGAAACCGCCACGGGCCTAAAATGGACATTACGCGGATAAGGGGAAAGGTCTCGAAACCTGGACTAGCAATGGTAGCCTGATGTTAACCGCGTCTGTTGTATGAATCAAGTTCTCAGAATCTGCTCCATAAACTGGTTCTGCATTAGGAGGAGCCAACATTGGCTGCAACAACCCACAAAGTAAATGGAACACAATTTAAAAGCTTGCGTGAAGAATTCCAGAGATAGTAGAGGCTTCAAAGAAGACAAAGCTTGCTTTTCTTCGTCTTTCATGGTGTTCTGCACTGAGAGTTGAAGGAGCTGTAGGATTGCAGGTCCAAAGATGGATCCTTTGACCTCTTGCAAGGATTAAGAGAACTTGTTTGTAAGTGTTGTACCGGCCGTTGAATATGTATTTGTTGTTTATTATTGATTCTAAACGTAATTTTGTGAGATACTACTCCTACTTTGGTTCTATCCAAAGCTCTCTCATAATAACATGAAAGAAGACAGTGTCGTGGTTAGTGTATACTTAAGAGGATCGGATCACAAAATCTATCTATGATTCTTCGAAGCCCTTTATATAGTTACCTCTTTCGTGCATATTATAAGCACCATCAGAGATCTTCACCTTAATTTTACTCATCATCACATAAACAAAAACAAAAAAAGAGAAAAAAAAAAAAAAGGGAAATCTGTATGTGACCGTTAATTGTGATTACAGAGAAAAAGGAAATCTTTATGTGACTGTTAAGGATTGTGATTATTAGTTTCCTTATCTTTTTGGACCTCTTTTGCTTATAAATAAATCTCTCAACGCTAATTCTTATTCTTCCCTGTGAGAGAGATCAAAGCTTCTTCTTCTTCTTCTTCTCGAGCGAAAGTCTTAATACAGAGACTCTGTGAATTTCCTCTCTCTCTCTCTCTCTCTCTCTCTCTCTCTCTCTCTCTCTCTCTCTCTCTCTATCTCTCACTCTCTCTTCCAATTCTTCCCTGACAGAAAAAAATCAAAACTCTCTATTTCTCGCTTCTTCTTCTTCTCGAGCGAAGTCTTTATACAGAGACTGTGAATTCCGATGATGATGATCTCAAGTAGACATTGATGAAGTAAAATCCGCAGTCTCTCAACGCTGATGATGATCCCAAGTAGACATTGATGACGTAAAATTCGATGATGATCTCTGCATATACATCGTTTCATTGATTGAATGATGATCTCCATCAATCCTCCGTCGTCTTCTCTCTAAATCAAGATCGATTTCAGTTCGCTGGAGTATGACCTAGCCACCGAGCCGCTTTCACCGGAGACTACGAGGAACAAAGAGGATATTGAAGAGAATTGGTGATATGTCAAATTTCAGAACAACCACAAGCCGCCTCAGGATATCTCCAGGTACTTTCTTACCTTTTTTTTTTTTTTTAATAATAAATAAAATATAATGATTTTGATTTCAAAAAAAAAAAAAAATTTAGGGTTTTCACTTCTGATTTAAAACTAAACGTTTTGAATTTTTTTTTTAAAATGTTTTTGACTTTCTGATTTTTCTGATTTAAAATTAACTATAAAAGTTTTTCAAATATTTTAGATAAACACTTAAACTTTAAGAAAATAAGTTTAAACTTTAATAAAACTAAAATAAGTATAAAGGTTTAAACTTTAAGAAAACACTTCAAAACTTAAACACTTAAACCAAAACTATGTTACTTTTACTATTAATTTTTAAAAATTAGTTCAAGTGTTAAATTGTTATATATTTTAGATAAAACACTTAAACTTTGAGAAAATAAGTTTAAACTTTAAGAAAACTAAAATAAGTATAAAGGTTTAAACTTTAAGAAAACACTTAAACACTTAAACCAAAACTATGCTAATTTTACTATTAATTTTTAAAAATTAGTTCAGGTGTTAAATTTTTAGATATTTTAGATAAAACACTTAAACTTTAAGAAAAAAGGTTTAAACTTTAAGAAAAATTTAAGAAAACTAAAATAAGTATAAAGGTTTAAACTTTAAGAAAACACCTAAACACTTAAACACTTAAACCAAAACTATGTTAATTTTACTATTAGTTTTTAAAAATTATTTCAATTGTTAAATTTTAAAAACGTAGAAAACTAACCGCGCCTAGGCATCCTGTATTTAGTTGGTCCGTAAGATTTTGTGTTCGAAGTTCGGCATGTTTTCACGTAATATAAATCTAACACTTAAACTCATTTTAAAAAATTTAATGATTTTTACTAAATTTTAAAACAAATTTAACACTTAAAACTTTAAGAAAATAATGCTTTTAACCAAAACCATGTTAAATTCACTATTAATTTTTAAAAATTAGTTTAAGTGTTAATTTTAAAAACGTCAAAAACCAACCGCGCTTAGGCATCTTGTCCTTAGTTGGTCCGTAAGCTTTGGTGTTCGAAGTTCGGCATGTTGTCAAGTAATATAGATTTAACACTCATTTTTTAAAATTTATAATGATTTTCAGTAAAATTTAAAACAAATTTAACACTTAAAACTTTAAAAAGTAATGTTTATAACCAAAACTATATTAAATTCACTATTATTTTTAAAAATTAGTTTAAGTGTTAAATTTTTTAAAAACTTTAAAAACTAATCGCGCCTAAGCATCCTGTCTTTAGTTGGTCTATAAGCTTTGGTGGACGAATTTTGGCATGTTTTGACGTAATATAGATTTAAGACTTAAACTCATTTTTAAAAATTGATAATAATTTTCATAAAATGTAAACCAAATTTTACACTTAAAACTCTAAGAAAATAATGCTTTTAACCAAAACCATGTTACTTTCACTATTACTTTTTAAAAATTAGTATAAGTGTTAAATTTTAAACATGTCAAAAACCAACCGCGCATAGGCATCCTGTCCTTCGTTGGTCTGTAAGCTTTGATGTGCGAGGTTCAGCATGTTTTCACTTAATATAGATTTAAGACTTAAACTCATTTTTAAAAATTGATAATGACTTTTCACTAATATTTAAAACAAATTTAACATTTAAAATTTTAAGAAAATAATGCATTTAACCAAAACCATGTTACTTTCACTATTACTTTTTTAAAAATTATTTGAAGTGTTAAATTTTAAAAAACTTCAAAAACTAACCGCGCATAGGCATCATGTCCTTAGTTGGTCTGTAAGCTTTGGTGTTCGATGTTCGGCATGTTTTCAGGTAATATAGATTTAACACTTAAACTTATTTTTAAAAATTGATAATGATTTTCAATAAAATTTAAAACAAATTTAAAACTTAAAACTTTTTAAAAATAATGTTTTTAATCAAAACCATGTTAAATTCACTATTACATTTTAAAAATTAGTTTAAGTGTTAAATTTGAAAAAATGTCAAAAACTAACCGCGCGTAGGCATCCTGTCCTTAGTTCGTCTGTAAGCTTTGGTGTTCGAAGTTCGGCATGTTTTCACGTAATATAAATTTAACACTTAAACACATTTTTAAAAATTGATAATGATTTTCACTAAAATTTAAAACAAAATTAACACTTACAACTTTAAGAAAATAATGTTTTTAACCAAAACTATGTTAAATTCACTATTACTTTTTAAAACTTAGTTTAAGTGTTAAATTCTAAAAACGTCAAAAACTAACCATGCCTAGGCATCCTGTCCTTAGTTGGTCCTTAAGCTTGGTGTTCGAAGTTCATCATGTTTTCACGTAATATATATTTAACACTAAAACTCATTTAAAAATTGATAATGATTTTCACTAAAATTTAAACAAATTTAACACATAAAACTTTAAGAAAATAATGTTTTTAACCAAAATCATGTTAAATTCACTATTACTTTTTAAAAATTAGTTTAAGTGTTAAATTTTAAAAACGTCGAAAACTAACCGCGCATAGGCATCATGTCCTTAGTTGGTCTGTAAGCTTTGGTGTTCGATGTTCGACATGTTTTTACGTAATATAGATTTAACACTTAAACTCATTTTTAAAAATTGATAATGATTTTCACTAAAATTTTAAAAAAATTTAAAACTTAAAACTTAAATAAAATAATGTTTTTAACCAAAACTATGTTAAATTTACTATTACTTTTTAAAAAATAGTTTAAGTGTTAAATTTTAAAAACATTGAAAACTAACCGCGCCTAGGCATCATGTCCTAGTTGGTCCGTAAGCTTTAGTGTTCAAAGTTTGGCATATTTTCATGTAATATAGATTTAAGACTCAAACTCATTTTTACAAATTGATAATATTTTTTACTAAAATGTAAAACAAATTATACACTTAAAACTCTAAGAAAATAATGTTTTCTAACCAAAATCATGTTAATTTCTTATTACTTTTTAAAAATTAGTTGAAGTGTTAAATTTTAAAAACGTCGAAAACTAACCGCGTATAGGCATTGTGTCCTTCGTTTGTCCGTAAGTTTTGGTTGTGAAGTTCGGCATGTTTTCACGTAATATAGATTTAAGACTTAAACTCATTTTAAAAAACTTGATAATGACTTTTCACTAATATTTAAAACAAATTTAACATTTAAAATTTTAATAAAATAATGCTTTTAACCATGTTAATTTCACTATTACGTTATAAAAATTAGTTGAAGTGTTAAATTTTAAAAACGTCGAAAACTAATTGCGCCTAGGCATTTGGTCCTTAGTTGGTCCGTAAGCTTTAGTGTTCGAAGTTTGGCATGTTTTCACGTAATATAAAATTAATGCTTTAACTCATTTTTAAAAATTGATAATGATCACTAAAATTTAACACTTACAATTTTAAAAAAAATAATGCTTTTATCCAAAACCATATTAAATTCACTATTATTTTTTAAAAATTAGTTTATGTGTTAAATTTTAAAAATGTCGAAAACTAACTAATTAGTTTCAAACCATTTTTTCATAAAAAAAGCTACAACTACAAGTTTCATCTCAGAAATGGTTTCAAAACCATTTTCCTTGCCATCCACTATATGAGCTTATGAGCATGATTATGTATTACGCTAAAAAAGAACTTGGGCTAGGCCTTGTAATATTTTTATTTCTCATGCTTCTTCAATAGAAGATATTATTTCATGTCTTGTTCTTACGTGGTCGATTAGGTTATTTTGTAATTCTATGCAATTGCTCTTTTAAAAGTACATTACTGTATATGAGTATATCGTGAGTATCTAAACCAATAAAAATTGATTTCATGAATTTGGTTCTCTTATTCATCATTAATATATTTGATAAGTATGCAAAGCAAAGAGAATTACTGTTGTAGCTTTTAACTGGCCACGTGATGGGAACGTGTCAAAGAATCTAATTCAACTTATTTTAATGATGTGAGAGAGTGAGAGAAATCACAAAAACAATACGACAAATACGATGCAACATTTGACAGATGTGCAAGAAAAGCTAGTGGTTTTTATGGACGTTAGACTTTTATTTATTTTTTTTTTTTGGTAACAATGTTAAGTATTTATGGACGTTAGACTTAAATTATTGTTTTGGTAATTCAACTTCGTATTCTTTTGTCCTCGTTCAATAAAGTTTTCACATTCTTATATGGTTGTTTTTGTAATAAGGAAATAACAACTAATATGGATTCTTATATTTCATAAAATATATATATATATATATATATGGATTCCTATATGAGGAGCTTTAAACTTAGCCAATAGCCATTATAATTGAACTTAGTTTTGTCTCTTTCTTTTGTAATTGAACATCATCAATCCTTAGATTTACTACAAAGACATCTCTCTTTCTTACGTCACAGAAATCTTAAACACATGTCCTTGACTGACAAACGTTCCGTACAGACAAGAAGACAGGAATAATTAGCCAAAAATATATAAATATTAGAAAAAGAAAAATAATAATGCCTCCTAAGATTTGTATCAGTCATCCACAGGCTCTTTTGATCATCTGAGTGAGATTTCTACTTTCCACAACCAAACGTGTGTGATCATCAATCAATCAATTAGTTGCTAAGTAGAAACAGAGCATTTCAAGACTTGAATATGCTACTGAGCCGGGTCTAATGGCTTTTTCGCCTCATCTATTTCTTATTCATGTGTCTTCTCAGGCTTTGTAATGTGAGTCTCTGCACCGCTAGGTCCAAGAGATTCGTCTTTGGTCTCAACAATCTCCATGCTCGCGGTTCTGCTCTTTCTGTTCCTCCTCTCCTGCCAAAACATGAAGATTTTGTTTGCTTTATGAATACAGAAACATATATATAACATTTGTTACAGCTTTGGACCATCAAGTGATAAAAGATTTTAGTACCTTGTGAAAAGTGTGTTCATCGGATTCAAGCATCCGAGCTATCTGACTCATTCTAGGACGTTTCTCTGCTTCAGGATCAACACATCTAAGGGAAACCAAAAGTGCACGTTTCAAAGCACTTTTACTAGGTCGAGGTTCAAGTTTTGGATCCACAACTTCCTCTGCTCTTCTTGTTCCAACCATCATCTTTAGCCATTCAACAAGATTCACCTGCCAATATACAAACCCATTCAATATATAAAACTTTTTTCGATACGTTAACGAAAGCAAGACCAATTAACTAAGCCTCACCTCATTAGCAGGACGTCCATAATCAACTGGATCTCGTCCAGTTACAGCTTCAAGAAGCAAGACACCAAAGCTATATATATCACTCTTTTCGTTTAACAGACCTGTATTAGCATATTCTGGTGCTACATATCTGAAAACAATAATAAAGAAAAAAACATCCATGATTTCTTTGTAAGGACATCATCTGAGAAGATAATAATAACCATAATGGCCTAAGGAGGGTACAACGCTTCTGGACTTTACCCAAAGGTACCCATGACTCTGGTAGTGATGTGACTCTCACCCGAGTCCAAGAGCTTGGCTAACCCCAAAGTCAGAGAGTTTTGCATTAAACTCATCATCAATCAATATATTACTTGCTCTTATGTCTCTGTGGACCACTTTTGGTTCTATTGCTTCATGTAAGTAAGCAAGCCTGTAAAGTTGTACAAATTGCAGACCCTTTTAATATTCAAGCATTGAACATATCCAACAATAGCTAAACTGTTTCAAACCACTTACGCTTGTGCAGTACCAGTAATGATCTTAATCCGTGCCTCCCAAGTGAGATTTCCATGTTGCCGCATTGCTCCATGTAGCCATTGTTCTAAGTTACCACTATTAACATACTCATAAACAAGCATCCTGCATTCATCATCATATTTAGATAAAAGTACGATCATTTTGCTCCAGCAGTAGAAGTATGTTCAAAATAATAAAAGAAAAGTGAGACTCACCGATGAACTCCCTCTATGCAATATCCTAAAAGCCTAACAAGATTCTTGTGTCGTACATGACCAATAGCCTCAACTTCTACCCGAAATTCCTTCTCAGCTTGCCCTCTAAAGACCAATATTGGAAAAGGATTATTAAGGAAAGGAAACATAGTATTCACAAACATTTGATATACCAGTTGAAAACTTACAGATTGTTCAGAAGCTTCTTCACAGCAACCTCGGTACCATTAACAAGTTTACCCCTATAAACTACTCCATAACCACCCTCTCCAAGCACATTCACTGCAGCAAAACGGTTGGTAGCTAGCTCAAGATCCCTAAGAGTAAACCAGTGTCCCCAACCAAGATGGGATATTTCTGGTAAACCAACCAAAGGAGATGCTGTTACAGGTCCTCCTCCATACAGTCTGCCAGCACTTCCAAAGCCTCCTTCTTCACCAGAATGAGAACTACAAGCTCTCTCATGGTGATTGACAGAGCTACACTGACTCAAAGTATCATTATCGCTAGACTTGGTTCTTCCCAAGTGAGACATCATCGTTTTTCCGGTGGATTTATCATTCATTTCTATATATAAACTTTCAGGGTGAGGATTCTGAACACCAGCCCTGTCGACTCTGATATCTTTGGACACGTGTGGGATTTGGTTGAAAGGAAACTTGCTTGAAGATCTTCTAGATTTCCGGCGGAATGTGATCCATAGAGACAAGATGCAGAGAATCATAACTATGAATACTCCAACTACCAAACATACCCATACCCACAACTTCAACCCCTTTAAACCAAAAAATGATATCTTCTTGGACATTTCAGCGTTTAACGAACTCTCAGGTGACATCTCTGGTCCTGTATCTAGCTGCCAAAAACCTTCTTTTTTTGCTTCTCTTAACACTTCACTATAACTACCTACACAATAAATGACTGTCTCACATTAAACACTTGCATACATCACACAAAGACTAAAAAGATATCTTTCAAACTTCTCATTTGACATTTATCCATAACCAACACAGAAACAGTAGAAGCAATGGAAGATAACTCAATCTGATGTCAAATGAAAGAATCTAATAGATGTGAGTAAGAAAAAAAAACGCACACTTTCCATTGGTATAAGTAAAAAATATCGGCATATCAACAAACAAGTTATGGGCATTACGTGTCCCCACAAAAGATGGGAGCTTGAAGAAACAAGCGAATCTCGGCTTTTAAAAAATCATCGAAAAAAGCATCACTTAACTTTGAAGCAAGAGACAATTTACAGAGAATCAATCACATAATGCCATCGAAAGAAAACATTCAGGGTAAGCATGAAGAAATTACCTTAGTATGTTGGGAGAGAGACTAAAGCTTTGCCCTTTTGATTTATATCTTCATCTTAGAACAGAACAGAAGAAACAATGATGAAGAAAAAAAAGGCTCTATTTTTTTTTTATCTGTTTCAGAAGCAAACCAGAGAAAGAAAGATAGTGAAATAAAACAAGAGTAACTTTAATTGGCATAGATTTACCAATAATGAATTGGAGGAGATTTTGAGCTAAACAGAGCTAAAATTCACCAACCCAGAAGTAGGAACTCGATTCAGGGTTATGGTTAAAAGCTAAAAAATGATAATAGAACAAGGAAGTGTGTGTGTGTATAAAAATTAACACAGTAATGGGTTAATGGGAAGAAAAAAAAAAAAGTTTGGTGAAAAAATGGTTTAGCTTTGTTTGCAATGGAGGAAACAAGAGAGAGAGAGAGGGAGAGAGAGAAGAAGTGAGCAGTGAAGGGAAAGCAAAGACAGTGGATTTGTCAACTGTGACATTTATAGCTACTTGAATAATCATTAAAAAAAGATATTTTTTACAAATTTTGTTTTTAGTTATCTATAAATGAATAAAAATTATTTCATAAAAAAATAAAATGAAGTGGGTAGAGATAGATAGATAGGGGAGGGAATTCCCAAACACAGGCTTTGGAATTTTTAGGTCAATATTATTCTCACTCTTCAATATACCTTTTTTTCTTCCTTTCACATGTCTAGTTTTGGATTCTATCAAAATTTACAATTTTATTTTTCTGTACTACAAATACTATTTAATAAGCTTATTGAAGACTTTATATATTGGTATTATAAATTTGGTCGAGGAGAATAATATATAGCATTCAAATGCACATTTAGAGAAATTTATGTCTTTGTTTTGGGGAATGTTACAACTCATAAGTCATATGTAAGAAACCAATGTGCCTTTCTTGGAGAAAATGAATTCATATGAGATAGAGATTTAAAAGCCTTTGATGGAGGCTTTACTTGAAGCATAACTTTTGGATAAAGTTTTATGCCAAAAGATTAATAAATCTTATCAGCTTTTAAACATAATCATATTCGTTTTATGTTTTAATAAAGATGATTTTGGATATGGTAAGTCCCTAATAATTTATACTACAAACGTTTGCACTAGCATGTTGGTCGTTGTGTGATTGGTCGATGGTGGGTGGGGTTACAGGCTAAGGCCAAGGTTTTGCAGAGGAAGAATGGCCAATTTTTCTGAATATTGTTGTTGCTGCCATGTGATCACGTGCTTCTCACGTGTCTTACACCTCCTTTCAGCTAGATTCGTCCTCAAGTGTTATTCTCCCAAAGTTATGTGATTCGTTTTTAGAAAAAAATATGTGATGGAACGTCAGAAAAGAATGATTACTCTTAATCAAATTATTGATACTAGATTTCTATTATTTCTCCATGTGTGCAATTTAGTTATGCTATTATTGACGCCCATATGTCAAATTTCCTTTTACACCAAAAAAAAAAAAAAGACTAGTGATATATATAGTGAACCCATATGGGGTGATTGCGCAAGTTGACAAGTGTCGTTAGAATCTGATCATAAATTCAAAAATAGTAGCACTTCAAATCGATTTAATTGATATACAAAAAATATGATATAGAGTAAGATGGAAAACAAATTAGATTCAATGAACTAACAACTAACATTGAACTTAGCTACTCTAAACAACGTAGTTGAAAATTACTGCTTGAATCCTTTGATTTGTCTGCCATCATATCTAGAATTCTCAAGGCATTCTCACTAGAAGTATGCGAGTTTGAAACTCCAAAACATTGGTGAATCCCAAAACAGAAAACTCTGATTGGTGTATCCATTTTATACATTCAAAAGTGTACTTTCTTCGATCTCATCGTTTAGCATAATTGAACACTTGAACTCCATAAACATATAGAAAAACAATGCAAACAGATTAAATAAAAAAAGTCACATATAGGTAAGCTTCACTCGAAGAGTTTTAGTGTTTTTAAATTTTAATATATAAATAATTATTGAAAGGAAATCCAATTGTCGTATATACTATATTGTATACACTCGTATTTGTATATTGCGTTTCCTTTCTGTAACACTTTATAGGAAAAGATATAAAGATGGATTAAAGAAGAAAAGTTTATCTTTCGTGTGATTCATCAATTTTCATGTTTCTGCTTTCAAACTTTTCTCCTTTGCATTGCTTGACCACAAAAAAGACATAAGCATTCACAACGGCTATTTGAGACCGACAATTACGACTTCGTTTCAAAGGTCAACAACAGTAAGCATATGAACACATTCTCTATTTCCGTTGTAGTTTCGACCTCCGAGTCTCAATAATTAAACATCGTTTCTAGTTCCGTTTTATAACATTTATGTGAAGAAACACATATAAAAAGATACGAAAAATGAAACATGTACTATGTTGTACTATGTTTTTATCTTCGTCTACAACAACACTTACTTAAAATATATATAAAAAAAACTAGTGTTGAGCCCGTGCTATGCACGGGTACTGACTGTGATATAATCATAGAAGTATATATATATATATATCAAAATTGGACTCGGAAAAGTTGTGCATGCCAAGTATGAGTATAGTGAAAACGTTGATGGTTTTGTAAGAGTTATAGTTACTTTTCAATATATTGTTGTCTTTGACAGTGCAGTCAAAAGCTGGAGAAGACAAATTAAAAAAAACATAAAAAATGGGAGTTTTAATGAACTCCACCAATGCTATGTCACAACACAATTCGAGAACCTTTTATCAATGCAAAAATTCTATGATGTTGTCTTAATGAATTGCTTTTGTTTTGTGCTTCTCTTTTTTCCTGTAGCTCCACTTTAAATAGTCTCTTCAAACTCTTGTCCTTCTGAATTCACCAAAGCATAGCATCTCTGATGACAATAAACCAAAATCATTTAATTAGTATATTTAAGAACAATGAACACATCAAGATTCAAAGAAAGTTGATTGTACTGTGTTTGTTGTTGCTTTAAGGTGCAGGTTCTCTGTTGTAAGCGTTCCCTTTATTCCATAAAATGGTTCTTGTTCAAAAAAAAAAAATTCAAGAAAGTGTGAGAAGATAAACCAAGTAAAATGCAACAAATCTAGAAAGCATTAAGCATACCCAAAGATTCAATGATATCATACCCACGTATTTGTGTCTACTCACCTATGTTGTAGTATGTTTACTAGAAATCATTAAGCATAGCCAAAGATTCAATAAATAATGACTTATTTGTGTCTACTCACCTATGTTGTACTATGTTTTTATCTTCGTCTACAACAACACTTACTTAAAATATAAAAAAAATGTAACAATTTACTGCTAAAAAAGAAGCTTAGAGTTCTAATACACAAACTGTTACTGAGGTGAAGAATCATATATAATTTATCAAACCCAACTTTAATTATCAACAACACATCAAAGAAGTATCCAAAGACAATCCAAAGACACACATTTACAACAACAAAAACAAAAAGTCTTAAAACACACATTTACATATATTTTTTCCTCTTACTTTAATCACAGTGACAAATTTCTCAGCTATAATTGTAGGAATTTGACATAGCAGGAAAACTTTAAACAAAACTTCATGTAAATATGTCTTCATATATATTGTGGACTAGTTGATGTTTACGTTTGATACAATTACTTTATAAGGAATACAACAAATAAGAAAGGCTCCATGGCCCAATGGATAAGGCGCTGGTCTACGAAACCAGAGATTCTGGGTTCGATCCCCAGTGGAGTCGTTGGTTTTTTTCCATTTTTGCTTTACACGTCACTTCACACGTGTGAGGCGGTTTAATTTGGTCCGACATTAATAATTATTTTTTCCCAAAGTAATATTTGAAAAATTTCCTGACCTCTCAACGAAAATTGAATATTTGGAATCTCAGAGGAACAGTATAGAAAAATCGAATTTTTCGCATTGGAAGCTTGGAGCTTTTCATGTCATGGCCTTGAACTTCTTCTCCACTTCTCTTCACCCAATTTCAAACCCATCTTCTTCCTCTCGATCCAAACAGAGACATCATCATCTCCTTCTGCAACTCTCTTCTCCTCCAGCAACACGCGTCCGTTCTGAGCGGAGCGAAATCGGCGTCACTGACAACAACGATTCTTCTTCTTCTTCTTCTTCTTTCTCCGGTACATGATCCAAAAAAGTTTCGATCTTTTTGCTTGATTTCTATGTAGTAGAAATGTGAAAGTTTCATCTTTTGAGCTCTGATTACCATCGAATTCGTTTCCTTGTAGGTTCTTCTTCTTCTTCGTCATCAGTACGCACGCAACTAGATCTCCTTGAACAGCTAACTTCAACAAGTGATGGTACATGACTTGCTCTTTTCTCTTAGAATTGGGTTTTGATTAGAATCGTAGAATAATCACCTGGGGTTTATATCAATCATCAGGGTACTTGAGTGATGCTGGTGGCTCAAGAGGAATCACAATTCGTAACCAATTGGCTGGACTTGTTGGTGACAGAGACGACGATTTCACCATTCCCTTAGGCAAGAACTTAAAGAAAGTGAGTCCTAAATTCTTAACCATTTCTCAGAAAAGGAACATTAAGAGACAGAGCTACCTTAATGAGGTCTCTCAGAGGAATGATTCTGTTTTCTTTGCTACTATCGGTGCCTTTGTAATCCTTCCGCCTTTGGTCATTCTAGCTATTGCTATCTTAACTGGCTATGTTCAACTCTTCCCTTAAGTATGAATTTATATACAACTGCATATAGCAGAAGGAGTTGCTTGTAATCAGAAATCAGATTGTCCAATGATAAATATAGGTTGATCTTTTCTTTGAAATCTTGGTACAATGTGTTACTTGTTGTTTGAATAGGATTACACTAAAGAATAAAAGAAAATAGGTTCTTCATGTGTTATCCTGTGTACAGTTACTTTGTGTTTATAATACATGAGGTTATATGTCCGCACACTTTGTGGGTGTAAACCCTAGCCTAGACATCTTTGTATCATAGAGTATATGGAAATTCTGTTGTTGGTAGTTTCCGATGATCGAGAATGTAGATTTAGGAGTTCCTAGAATTGCCAAGCAAACCAAATCCTCACTCAACCAAATGAAGGAGTTCTCAGCAGGGAAATTCCAAACTGCGCCGTCTGCAAATGCAATCCCGAGCTCCGGCAGATGGATGTTGTTCTCTTCTATGCCAGATACGTTGAAGCAAGGATCAAGGACCGGGAAATCTCTAAACACCAGGTAGTTCTCTTTCATTTTCTCTGCAAACTTGTTTTTTATGATCTCATATGCAGGTTCTGCGAAATAGCTTAAGGTTGTCCCAGAATCAATGATGGTTCCACCAGCACCATCTGGTGAGATATTCCATGTTTCTTCAGGTATGTCCAGAGCTTCGCCGCCGACTAGAATGGATTTGATCTGTATATAGTAAAACGTCTCCACAGAATTCTCCTTCCCGTTCACAAAAGAAGTGAAGTTCAGATTTGTGTGGTTCAGCAAATCTTTGTCTTCTCCAAATATCAACTTGCTGCTTACATTGGTGTCGCTGTTTCTATCGACAAGACAATAGGAAAAGGAATGGCCATAGAGAGACTGAAGCTGAGAAGAAAACGAAAGAGGTCCTCTCCCTAACCCAAGCAGACCTGAAGCACCACTGAAGAGACCTCGGTTCCAATGACCACACCCAAACATCATATTTTCCACCTTATACTCTGAACTTCTTCCCTCAGTGGTCGTGAGATTAACGGTGAAGGTCTCAACCGCGAAATCTCCAGTTGTGTTCGATCTGTCTCCATACCAGTAGAAATAAGGGCACGATTGGTTATCTGATTTGCACTGTACTGGAGGCTCGGGTGATGAGATGAGGCTGCATCTAGGGTCATTGCATGTTATGTTCTTGAATGAAGCGGACGTTTTCGGGTCATAAAACGCTTCGTTTTGGTGGAAACAGTCGTAGCAAGGAAGGCATTGGAGCCAGTTTAAGTCACTCCCTGTGTCAAGAATCAATGAGAAGTGTTTTGGTGGTGTGCCCACAAGCACGTCCATGAAGTATTCACCAGAACCAAGCGTCATACCGGACTCAAGTGTTGCTATCAGCTTCCCCGGTGAAACCTCTGGAGCTCCCACCAAAGAAATATCTGAAGTAATCTTCTTCTTAACCTTCTCGTTTCTCTGTTTCTTCGATTTCTTAAACCGTGCGTGAAGCGTCTGAATTCTTGTGAGGTCTTGAATTTGAAGATCAACAACTGAGTGTGTTGTTCTCTTTGTTTCTTGTTTAATCTCCCTGCGCCTTAAATGAAGCTTCACCGATTCTCTGGTATGTTCCTTGGCAGGATCATGTTCCTTGGAGGAGAAACCACAATCGTTGCTTGTGGAAGAAGAGACAGAACCGAAACGCATCGTATCTTGGGAATTAAAGCCGTAAAGGGATGAAGAGTTATGATCATGTTTCCTGGAAAGAGTTCTACAGTCGCCGGAAAATGGTGAGACAGAGAACAAAATCAGGCCAAGAATTATACTGAGTTTGGTCGACATTAAGCTAGTGAGATTACTAATAAGAAAAACATTCAAGAATAAGGAAGAAAAGAAAAGGAGAAGAGAGACCTATGTATTTGAGTTAAGGACAAAAAAGAGGAGCCTAACATAAAAAGAGTAGGATTTTGTGAAAGTCAATGGAATCGAAACCAAATACATTTTATATTAAAATTACTATTCGATATCTATTTGACTGAGACAGAAAGCCATATCATACCAGAAAGCAAGAAAACAATCGCAGGAAACATTTTAAGAAATAATAGAATATTGTAGGTGGTGGTCTTCTCTTCAGTGAGACTGGTTCAAGGTGGTGGTCTTCTCCCGTTTAATAGTATTTGGTAGTACTACAAAAGTAAAACTCCAGGTAATAATTTTTAAACGAACTTTTACTATGAAAAACAACATGATTTCCACTGTAGTATTCAACTAAATTTTTGATTAAATACGCTCGCATCTAGGTTTAAGTTGTATACGTATTTTTATATTTAACTAGATTTTGTGGTGTGTATAGGCTCTTAAGCAATACTAGTTACATAATTAGCTCAAAAGCCACATCTATAATGCGACTTTTTAATTAATTTAAAGATCAAATAGATTATTATACTTTAATTGACTGTAGAAGAGTCTTTCTAAGTGTGTTTGACTGTGATAAACCACATATAAACTTATTCAAATTCTCTATTTAAAATAAAATAAAAAGGGTAGAGGGAACAAGAACGGAGAACCTATGTTGGAAATGCCCCAAATCTTTGGAAAACTTGAAAGTAGAAAAGTTATTGTTTTCCTTTGCACCACTATTCTTGTATTGTAAACACAAATACTTTAATTAATTATTCTGAAAGAAATGATCTAAAAAAATAGTCACATATATTCATTAGATTTTTATTTTACTATATTAGTCAATTTTGTTTTCCTACCATTCATATTTTACACACATCAAAAAAAAAGTCCTAGGACAATGAGGAATTCAGAAAGGCTGCCTTTCAGAAATTTTATGTTTATATGAATCAAGTAGTTTATTAAATAATTAAACGCTTAAAATCTAAGATGATTATTTATAAAATGAAATCAATAAAAGATCAAGTTCAGAAAAATGTACAGTATGTTGTTTTACTTGGATGTATTTTTGTAAATAAAGCAAAAGATTCGAATTTGACTTTCAGAGTTATACTGTGTAAGTGTAACGTATTCCTAACCATATTGTAATGAACAAACTGACTAGCATTCAATTTGTTATAATCCCAACCAAAACATTTTATTTTTAAGTGTGCACGTAATTCCAATATATTTTCATGTCCAGGGGCGGATCTACGGCTTGAGTGGGGTGGGCACGTGCCCTACACTCTTTTTTTTTGAAGTAATTTTGATTAAGATACTTAAATACTACATTAACAAAACAAAGAAGACATTAAAATGTCATATTAACTCAATTGAAACAACAAATGTGCCCTGAGGCCACGTAAATATTAACAAATTGAAACGTTAGTTATGAGATATGAGGCATAATCGGCTTAAATTACTTCTAGACGATTGTTTAGTTTACTTTTTCAATACGTAATTATTTGTAAAATAAATAAATGAGATAGTGATGAAAAACTTTAAAGCATAGAAGAAAATAGAATAAATTTATATAAAAAAAATTTACACTATATTTTTTTTGATAAAATTATTTTATAATATTGTGCCCCACACTATAATAAGTTCTGGATCCGCCCCTGTTCATGTCTATCTTTCAAATCTACTTTTCATATTCAATAAACAAACGCTACATGTGTTTTTTTTTTACAAACGCTACATGTGTTTTTTTTTTTTGACAAACGCTACATGTGTTTTTTTTTCATGTATTTTTTTTTTAAAAAAAATCTGTGCCTCTGTGGTGTTATATTGTAGCCGATTAGTTTGACGTTAAAAATGTGGTAAAACTGTAGCCAAATTGCTTGTTTTTCTAATGTGAAAGCATTATGAATCATTAAGACAACTATTGAGAACAAATCGATCAATACAAATAACAAAGTAAAACATATACATAAAGCAACGAGATTATACTGAGTCCGATTTTTTCTATAAGCCTAATCGATGACACAAATAATTATAAAAGTATCTGACGAAAAGACGGTAAACAATATCAAATAATAAGTAATCCTATGATAAAGAAAAAAAATTAAACACCATTTTTAGTCCCGTTAGTTTTTATTAGTTTTGTGGTTTACTATGAAAACAAGAAACTCTCTATCGCATGAGTAAAGTGTTACCACCAATCAAACCTTCTAATTGATGGTTTTAAGATGATCTCTAAACTTTGATCTTGACCATAACGGTGTGACCTAATTATCTACAGCTACCAAAACTTTTCTTAAAATACAATTTATGCACCTATATGATTGTTACGGGGTCAGAAGAAATCATAAGTGTGGAGGTGCAACCACCAGAACTACGTACATTATTAAAGTCTACAATTATACATCTCTTCTACATGTGCCGTTTCATTTATTACCTCACCACCCACTTTTCTCACTATAACAATAATTTAATACCCCCTTTTCGACCGACTTCCAGTCTTCCACACTATTGCTTCGTTTTTTGTCTTCTCCATATTTCACTTATTTGTGTCTTCTCACCTATGTTATTGCAGACTTATCATCTTGCATTCATGTGGCGTAACAAAGCAGAATTATCACCTTGCACTGATGTGGTATTTCACTAATACTATTACTGTCACGTCTACTAAAATTCAACCAAATTTGAATGTGGTATGTAATGTAGGGTTGTGAAACGTTAGTGTTAATTTTACCAATATAATGAATATATAGCTAATTTCTATACATGACTGCTTTTTTAGGTAGATATCTGTTAATGAGCGCACTAAGCATGCATGCATTATAGATCATGCATACACCCACCAAACTTCTAATTCAATAAATACTTCCAAATCTGTCTCATTTTTGGGTTCTTTAATCAAATTTAAATAGAGGTTATGAACCAAAAAAATAAAAACAGACTCAAATAAAGAAATAAAGATCAGATATCTTAAATCTTATGTTCCTAATAAAAACAATTCATTCTGTACCACCGAATTCGAAATTTCGAATAACTTATAGTACACTGAAATTAACCCAATTCATATAAAATAATTCGTACATATCTAATATTTTAGTTTATTAAATACTACATGTTATGTATATATACTGAATGAAATTCCTAGGTACCATCGCCGCATGCTAAACAAATTGTTGGCATGGCAACACATTATTTGTCACCATCAATATTATGCATTATTTTGATCACTCTTGTCTCCATCGCCGGAGCAAAAGTCCCGGCGATTATAGTCTTCGGTGACTCTTCCGTAGATTCCGGCAATAACAACTTCATATCAACAATGGCCAGAGCCAATTTCGAGCCTTATGGTCGTGACTTCCCGGGCGGCCGCGCAACCGGCCGTTTTTGTAATGGCCGTCTCTCCTCTGATTTCACTTCCGAGGCTTATGGCCTTAAACCGACCATACCAGCCTACCTTGATCCGTCCTATAATATCTCTGATTTTGCTACCGGAGTTTGCTTTGCCTCCGCCGGCACTGGTTATGATAATTCCACAGCCGATGTGCTTGTAAGTCCACCATTCAACTAAAAACACCTAATTCCGATTGTTTCTTGCATAACAAGAAACATCGAGATGACTTTCTCGTTTGATATTTTTAGGGCGTGATTCCGTTATGGAAAGAGGTCGAGTACTTCAAGGAATACCAAGGTAACCTTTACGCCTATCTCGGCCATCGGAGAGCTGCCAAAATCATCAGAGAATCTCTGTACTTAGTCAGCATAGGAACCAATGATTTCCTTGAGAACTACTACACATTACCGGACAGGAGATCTCAATTCAGCATCAGTCAGTACCAAGACTTCCTGATCGAGATCGCCGAGGTGTTCTTGAAGGATCTTTACAGACTCGGAGCTCGGAAAATGTCTTTCACCGGAATCTCGCCTATGGGATGTCTACCACTGGAGAGAGTGACGAATCTTGATGACCCTTTTAGCTGTGCTCGGAGTTATAATGATTTGGCTGTCGATTTCAATGGGAGATTGAGAAGATTGGTGACGAAATTGAATAGAGAGCTTACTCGAATAAAGATATATTTCGCTAATCCTTACGATATCATGTGGGATATTGTTGCCAAACCTAATCTTTACGGTCTAGAGATATCTAGTTCTGCCTGTTGCGGTACGGGATTGTTCGAGATGGGATTTCTTTGCGGCCAGGACAATCCGTTAACTTGCAGTGATGCCAATAAGTTCGTTTTCTGGGACGCATTTCACCCGACCGAGAAGACTAATCAGATTGTGTCTGATCACTTCTCCAAGCATCTTAAGAATCTGTTTCATTGATCCTAAATTCCTATATAATTTCTTTATCAGTACATTTACAATAGTTAAATTCAATGTCAAACATTTTAAGCTTCGAATAGGTGTGAAGAGTGCAGAGGATTGATCAAATAAAGATGGAAAAAGAGCAGAGAGATTACTTGTTTCTTGAGCAAGAAGTATCAGACAAAACTTTTCCTCTAGCGTGTTAAGAATTCTTTTTTAGTAATTTCGTCTTAGATATGATTTTTATTATTTTTGTCGAGAGGAAATACATTACTTCCTAATGACATATGATGCAAACTATGGATCAAAAATATAAAAACTGTAATTACTCATTACAGATATATCATTCATTATTATCTTTAAAAAAAACAATGGTTTGTTTTATCTTTTATACAAAGCTCATAAAAGAAAAATTATTACTAGGGTTTAGTGTTGCCATCTATAACAGATCTAAGTTCATCCCAACTTGCTGAGTCTCCTATGAAATCTCCACCGTTGCCGTTCCAGAAACTCAGGAGGTTATTATCATTACAAGTATATGTCGGTTGATTAAAACCAACCATATGTTGGTTCCAATAAGGATTCTGTGGCTGAGGAAGCGGCGGCTCGTGCGACAAGTGCTCTACGATACGGTGGCTCGTGTGGTCGGAATCTAAGCTGCTGGTCTTAGAACAAGAGTCGGTTAAGGTGATAACCGGTTTTCGGTTTGGTGGTACGATGGTTGGATTTCTTTGAGATGTGACTCGTTTGAAGATTCTGCAAAGTGTCCATACCTCCTGTGGAAACAAGACAGACCCATTCAATTAAATTCCAACTGTAATAATATCTGAAAGCAATTTATGAATGCGTGATGCATTTTTGTTATATTGTGATATGATTACTTAAACTTTATAAAGAAAATTCAAAAAAAAACATAACTGTCTATTAATTACCATTGACCCAATGAAAAGAAAAAGTCTCAATTTTACTAAGAGAATCCGATTCGAACAACAATAGTTACTAGCTAGAATGCCTTTTAAGTTTATAGGAAACTACATTAGCCAATTGATGATTTTCTAGTGGCTATAATTTTGTTTAATGAAACCAAATGATATCAATTTTTATTAGATGAACACATTTGACCTAATGTAAAATCCACAGAACAGTTGTGTAGGAAACAAAGTTGAGATTATCGTGAACTTTATTACATATCTCAAAGACGACTAGCTGTCATGATTCTTTTTTTTTAAGTCTACTCTGCAGGTCTAGTTTTAACAAGAAGTTGGGTCCATTTTGTGGAAAGAAAATATGTGATGTGGCTATCTTGTATGGAAATGTGCATTCGTGACTGACTTTTAAAGCATTTAACACCACGAATATTAGAAACTTGTCTCACTAAAAATGGACAAGATGGGTTAGTCTGATGCGTACCGGTTTGTTATTTGTTCAAAAAACAATTTGGATTAGTTATGACGAAATTATATGATTCAAAAAAACAACTCACTGCTTGTTGAGCTGGAGAGTCGGTTTTTGTGGTGGAGGGGAGGCGGAATTCATGCATCATCCAATCGGTTTTGGTTCCTTTACCGGCTGAACCAAGATAGTAAACCAGAGATTTCTTGAGACCAACACAGTCAAGATTGGAGTAAACCGGTTTATCAATACCAGTGGCTTTCCAGAAACCAGAACCGGTGACTCGGTTTGGTCTAACGCTATTCCTGTATTTCCTGCCTCTCATGCAGAAGAAGTACCACTCCTTTTCTCCGACGCTGCTCACTCCTAATATATATAATCCACAGTAAATGCTCATATTAATTTCGTGGGAAATTATTTGTAGAAAATGAAAACTAAGAAAAAGAACACAATAACTCCTAATAGTAACAATTTGCCTTTCATTACATAGTACGTGTTCTATATCTTCATGCAATGATAAAAACACACTATATGCGTATATAAAGATATTTGACAAAAAAAAAAAAAAAAAAAGATATTTGACATGATCTTCGTATGGATGGTCCCATATCTTTTAGTATATGCAAGTATAATTGTATCCTATAAAACCAGTTTTTTTTTTCTTTCAAATATACATACGTATGTATAGTGTTTCATTTCAGATTATGATTTCTATGGTTTGTTCGGTACAATTTAGATCGATTATTCTTAACTATATTTTTATGGTTTGGTTCGATACTAAAAATTGGATCGTTTTTCCTCAGATATAATTTTTTGGTATCGTTTTGATTCGAACAAGATCAAATTGGACATCCCTAGTTACTTGATAATCAGTAGAAAAGGAAATAAAAACAGCTATATTTTATGAAATGATCATAATATACGATGCTGATTTTCATAAAATTAAAGGATGATCAAATAATTAAAAAGACTTACTTGGAAGATCCCAAGGATCGTACTTATAGATATCGATCTGTTTGATAAGTTCGAGTTTGATGGTTTTGTTCTCTACTTTTCTTCGAAGGTAGTACCCTAAAAGTTCCTCGTCCGTCGGATGAAATCTGAATCCAGGAAGTGGTGCTTCGTCTTCTTCATGATCCTTACCCAAGTTACCTTCGCCACTCATCTTCACTACATCGATCTCTTTTATACACCAATCAAGTCATTCTGTATAAAAAGTTCTCTATGCATATATATATAGGTAAATCTTTATCTATTTAATGATTATTTATGTGCCCGTTTAATTGGTGCTTGGTCAATTACGAATGACTTTGACTATTATTATGCACACAAGATTTTATAGACTTTCCCAAGTATTAAAATCTTTTACGGGTATTATTTAATAATTTGTTTATTTAATAAAGATTTCTTTTAGAAGAATGAATTCATCCATCTTTCTTATGGTCTTTGTGATTTAATAACAAAATATTTGTATCTTGAATACGATAGTGTTCTGTAATTTATTGTCACCCTTAACTAGTGTGTTTTATGTAACTAGAGAATCTGAAACCTCAGAACCTAAACTTATTTAGGTCTTGTTTGAATGACATGGATACTCTGCTTCTAAACCTATAGTTGATGACTTGATGTTATTTGGTTGTGAATTTTAAAGATATTTCTTAAAAGTATGTAACAAAACAATAAAAGGTGTTTTATATATAGTTTAATAATTTTGATATTGGTGGGCTAGAATGTTATGCAGAAAAGTCTTTTTTTTTTTTGGTGAAACGAGGGGAGACAGTGTCTCCCCGTATTATTCAAAACAAACTAAAAGAAATTACAAACGTACATTCCGTGGTCGTGTAGACCCACTAACATCCTCTAACATGATGGAATTCACACATTCCGGTGGCGACTCGAACATATGAAAACCTAGAGGAAGTGAAAACGCATAGTTCGCTAATCCATCTGCTAGACGATTAGCCTCCCTATACACATGAGTAACCCGGACTATCCAGTCCTTTGCGAAGAAGCCATAGCACAAACGTACTAGGAAGGATAGCTCAGGGAGTTGGTGTGGTGGGTTCGCGGTTAACATTGGATTTTGTTCCGCACCTATGGCAGAGCTTTGGGGAGTTTATTATGGGCTGTTTATTGCGTGGGAGCGTCGAGCTACACGTGTGGAGCTTGAAGTGGACTCTCAAATTGTGGTTGGTTTTCTTACGACAGGGATAAGTTATGCAGAAAAGTCTAGGACAATGGAAACTAATTAACTCATTTATTGCAACTAATTTTATATAATTGAAATTCAAACATGTCGTTATCGGTAGTTGTTACGTATAATACACTAACTACATCAGATTATCAATAAACTGTAAATTCAATACATACGTATAGGTGAAGTCACGTGGTTTGACCATGTTATAATTTTCCAAAATATTGAAAAGATATTAAAATAAGATTCTCATTGGAACCAAAAGATAACTTTTATAATGCCTCCTTTGTAGACTGATTAAACTAGTTTGATAGCCGGGGAGCCAAACAAAAATGTAGATGGTAGACCAAATCAATAAAACAATTCATTCAACTGCATTCCAAACTGTACTTAGTTAGAGCAACTCTGATTTACTACTATTTTGGATCAATCAACATAGACAAATGAACTTCGGAGACCACAACAGAGTGGAACCAACATGGATGAATGAAACAGAGAGTTACAAAGATACAATAACTGATTAACTATTAAAAAAAAAAGCATCTTACAAGTTGAAAACAATGAATATAATAATAATGAGAATAATAATCGGTGTTCGATCTATGACGGCAACAAATGGAACATAGTTATATGACACGATTTTTAATATTACCGCCCTAAAGATTTTTCGAACGGATAAACAATATTGGTGTTCTAGGAAGGAAACAAATAGTACATTAAATTGTTAAGTCATATTTTTGCCACACCAACACTCTTTACTTTTATCATCATACTTTTATCTTGACTAACTACACAATTTTCTACTTAATTATTTAAAACAACTGTTACAGTTGCCGATCAGAGCATTGGTAGATCAGAAATTGGTAGAACATATGTATAAATTAAATCATGCTCATGTAAAGATGACACCTACATGATCTCATAATAATTAGTCAGTACCCACTCCACTTAACATTTTCTTACGAGAAAGAAAAATAGATGGAATGATTAGTAAAATAGTCCAAGGAAAAAGTTTGGTCGACTCGACAAAGTTATTTGATCGCATGACTAATATACGTTTCATAAAGAAATTAATTAACTATGTTTAACTTAGCAAACACATGTGTTCTTCGAGATTCGATTATTTGCCATGACTATTTCTGCACACCGCCTTAACTAAATTAATTTTTAAAAAGTTCTATCCATTTGTCTATTGGTTGGTTATACAAAAATTAAACAATACATATCAAACAAAATAAACTATCAAAGAGGCTAATAGAAATGGAGTTTGGACGAAAAAAAAAAAAAAAAAAAAACTATCAAAGAGGCAAAGAAGGGACAGGCGATAACTTAGCCAGGATTTAGCTCTTGCGCCAAATGGGAAAGTGACCCATTTGATCTATATAACATTCAAAGTCCAGATTTTGACTGTTGAATATGATCATAAAAACTCATTATAAAAACAAGTAATAAAAGTTGCCACAACAATATTAGTACGCATCCAATCTTCTCGGGAAGAGAACAAAATATTCAAAGAAGGAAGAGAGTCAAAGGAACATAATATCCATAATTTCAACTCCATAAACTTTTTTTGAATTTATTCAACATGAAAAAGGAAGAGAAACATTGAATGGTATCAATCAGTATCAGGTTTCTAAAAAAGGAATGTTCATACTTAAACAAAGAAAAAATAAAAATAAAAACTAAAATTAGAAAGACAGCAAAAAACTTTGGCATTTTGATTTACATTTATGAATTAGGGCATTATCATGAGGTCGGTGGAAGCGGTGGAGCAACAGAAACAGTGCAACGGAGATTCTAAACGCCGCAACTAGTCTTCGATTCTCCTTCCTCTCCGCGGCTCCGCCGCCAATCTGCCGCCACGCAGCCGACTGCTTACTAAAGTGGTTTTGTTGCTTTTGTTCTTTAGTAATATTGGGCCTCTTTCCTATAACTAAGTTTAGTTTTTTGGGCTTTACTCAGAGGCCCAAAAGTAACTTATTGTTATTGTTTGTCACATTTTTTGTTTTCAACAACATTTGTTCTTTTCTGTGCAAGAAGAATATTCAAACAAAATGTCAAAATCTAACCAATTGCATACATCGGTATTCGCAAATTCGGTACACCCAGACGAATTTTCGACATGCGACAGAGTATGCTTAGACTGTCTTTTTAATTAAAATATAATTCTGTACTAGAATCTAATTTTCTTAAATATTGATAAACGTAGACAAAATATTTTATTCGGCAAAAATAAATCATTCGTGTGAATGTTTTCCAATAACTTGATACAAATAATTGAAGACTATAGTATCAAAATGAACTTTTTTTTTTTCTGTTTTGGTCAACTAAAATCTTAATAAAATGCATGTTAAAGTTTGATCGTCATTGTTCTGTAATTCCCGTTTATATCTCATGTTGGCTATCACGATTTGAATCTTGAAAATTTGAAATCCATATCAGAATAAAATTTTGAAATCATTTTGCTAGTGAATAATTAAGATTTTTATCTTCATGTGCAGTTAAGAGAAATTAATGATATACATTTCAGGAAAAAATAGCACGAAGTAGAAATAGAAACCGAGACGCGGTATGGGATATGGTCCATTACAGGAAGGCACGATGGTCCACGAATAATTGTTATTACGACAACAGAATTAATTGCATTATTTAAACGAAATGAATCAACGACGAAGAACACACACTAGATCTTTTATTCTTTTTCAAAGTTACCACACACACACACACACACAAATTCTTAGGTGAACGATAAGAAGATTCTGCTGTAATGTAAAACTCTATGAAACAACAACAGATACGTTTTTATTTTTTTTTAAACGAAGAGTTCCTCTAAATGTGACATGATAAACGCCAAAAACTATGATATGGAAAATTATTAGATCGTTGAGACTCTCCTCCTCAAAATTAATGAGACCATTGAACTCGGATAATAAATCATCATTTATTTACATCGTAGATAACAAACAAACACGTAATTTAATTTGGCACATAGCAAAGACTTGATGGATAAAACGTCAAGTTAAAGAAAATTTTGGTATATTAACCGAAAGGTATCGACAAAAAATAAAGCTATAGATGATTGTGATTTGACAAAAACACCCTCAAATCATTGTTTTCAGAGTTTTTTTTAGATAAGGTACAGATAAGAAACCACCTCTAAAAATCAAGCAATAGATCTCATTGCTTGAAGAAGAGAGAGATCTTCACTTGTATGTCCCACTGATTCCAACACAATGTCCCAGAAATGCCACGTGGCGTTCATTTCAGAAGATTGCAGTACTGTTGTCCTCAGAGAATCATTATCTCCCTCGCTGTAATATCTTTATGCTCCTGTCACTTTCTGTCTGTACCCAAAAGAAGTAAAGAACCTCTCTTATCATCTTCTTCTCTGTTTCTTTCATGTTTTGTGAGAGTTTTCTCAACAATTTCTTGGTCTCTTTAGAGTGAGAGAAACGAGATAGAGGAGAGATCTTCTCCTTCTACTTCTGATTCGTCCAGAAGCTTTCCTAATCTGGTTAGTGTAGTAGTCTTTATACGGTCTTTGGTTTTATAAGATGTTGCTATATTTGGAAATAACTATTTTTCAAGCTTTCCTAGATTGCTGGGATATAAAAAGATGTTTAACAAGATAACTAACTCATGGACTTGCTTTCAATTTTAATTATTTTAAAATCATTCTATAATGATTAGAGAGGAATAAACTATTGGGATTCTGAATAATAAAATCAGACTTTATGCTCCTCCGTGTGTTTCTCTTAATCATACGTTATCATTAGCTCTGTTCACTTGTTTTTCCTCTGTTCCTAATTGTATGATGTTTCGAGATTTTCACACATATTAAGAATTCAATCATTGTTTAATCATTTGAACATTAATTTTGATATTACATATTTTAAAATAATTATCAACCAACAGTAATTTAAGAAAGTTAATTATTTTCAATCATTACGCCTTAAAGTTTACGATTTATTAATATAAATCGATAAAAATAAAGAAAAAGCTAGAAAATCAATATTTGTGAGACAAATAACAAAAGCTAAAACATCAATCTTTTAGTAACAGATGGAGTATAAAATATATTATGAGGTTAATAAAAAAAGTTGTTTTTTTTTCTTTTGAAATGTCTCCAGAGATCTGACATGGAACACCAAGGTTGGAGTTTTGAGGAGAATTATAGTTTGTCCACTAATAGAAGATCTATAAGGTAGTATTATATAATAATCTTTGATCTAATGTATCATTCATTTTCAAAAAAACTATATAATATAGTCTCTGTGTGTATTTATGTCTAGGCCACAAGATGATCTAGTGGAGTTGTTATGGCGAGATGGGCAAGTGGTTCTGCAGAGCCAAACTCATAGAGAACAAACCCAAACCCAGAAACAAGATCATCATGAAGGAACCCAAAGATCCAACATCTTCCTTGAAGATCAAGAAACTGTGTCTTGGATCCAATACCCTCCAGATGAAGACCCATTCGAAACCGACGACTTCTCCTCCCACTTCTTTTCAACCGTCGATCCCCTCCAGAGACCAACCTCAGAGACGATTAAGCCTAAGTCTGGTCCTGACCCTCCTCACGTCATGGTTAAGCCTAAGGCCTGTCCTGACCCTCCTCAAGTCATGCCTCCCCCTAAATTTAGGTTAACAAATTCGTCATCGGGTATTCGGGAAACAGAAATGGAACAGTACTCGGAAACGACAATTGGACCTAGCCATTGCGGGAGCAACCCATCCCAAAACGATTTTGATGCCTCAATGAGTCAAGATCGAAGCAAAAACATAGAAGAAAAGCTTAACCCGAACGCAAGTTCCTCATCGGGTGGCTCCTCTGGTTGCAGCTTTGGCAAGGATATCAAAGAAATGGCTTGTGGAAGAAGCATCACAACAGACCGTAAGAGAAAACATATAATGGACACTGATGACTCTGTATCTCTATCAGATGTATGCTTCCTTTAATCCTAACTCATGATGATAACTTCTTGAAAACGAAATTTTGATTCATCTCTCAGAGTTCTTGATTGCTTGTATAATACGTTTTGTAGGCAATCGGTGGTAACAAGTCGAACCAACGATCAGGATCAAACCGAAGGAGTCGAGCAGCTGAAGTTCATAATCTCTCCGAAAGGGTACTTCATCGGTTCGTCTATATATATAATATAGAGTTAATGTTAGAAAATCATATAGTAACATTTATACAAAGAAAACAGATACAAAACTGTGTTTTTTTCTTTTCTTCTTTTCTAAACTTAGAGGAGGAGAGATAGGATCAATGAGAGAATGAAGGCTCTGCAAGAACTAATACCTCACTGCAGTAAAGTAAGTTGATAAATCAAATCTAAAAGTGAATCATATATGAAGATTTGATTTATTCATTGGTTTGTTTTTGCAGACTGATAAAGCTTCGATTTTAGACGAAGCCATAGATTATTTGAAATCACTTCAGTTACAACTTCAAGTGATGTGGATGGGGAGTGGAATGGCGGCGGCTCCGATGATGTTCCCCGGAGTTCAACCTCCGCCGTTCATACGTCAGATGCAGAGTCCGGTACAGTTACCTCGATTTCCGGTTATGGAACGGTCTGCAATTCAGAACAATCCCGGTTTAGTTTGTCAGAACCCGATACAAAACCAGATAATCTCCGACCGGTTTGCTAGGTACATCGGTGGGTTCCCACAGATGCAGGCCGCGGCTCAGGTAAGGCCAATACGACGCCGTGTTTATTAAACGACGATTTTGGTAACATGTTTTATGGGTTAGGCAGGTTACTATATTAATATGACGCTGTTCACAAATAATGTTTAAACGACGTAGTTTTAATTGACACGTGGTGTGGTTTTTGATTAGATGCAGCCGATGGAGATGTTAAGATTTGGTTCACCGGCGGGACAGCAAAGTCAACAACCGCCTGCGCCGACGAAGACCACCGATGGTTCTCGTTTGGGCCACTAGGTTGGTGAGGCACTTTTTTACTTCCTTATTTTTGGTATGTTTGTTTTTCTTATCTATTTATGAACATACTTAAAACGCAAGGGTGTATTATTTATAGAGTACAACGTACAACTTCATTACGTTATTTTATGTATGAGTTTATGTATGTCAAAATGACATGATGAGATTTTTTGTAAACAACATGTTAAAAAAACGGACATGGGATTTTTATAATCGTAAAAACTTTGGAATGGAGTTTATATATCAAAGTAGTCGAATTTTTTTCGAAGATAGAACTACCTCAGATCACACCTATAGATTATAGATCATACCTGTTTTTGAAGATGTAACTAAAACTCCATTCAATTTCTCTCTTTTCCCCTAATAAGAAATCATTTGTTCATATTCATATATAAGACACACAAAAAGCACTATTTAGCTTTGAGAGAAACATAGATGATCAACAGTTTGACCGGAGTTTGGTAAAATATTAATCTCTTATAATGTCATATGACTCATATTGTTCCATAAATAAATAACAAATGATATAACCTAAGCTTTTCTTGCTGATTGTCTAAAATTCTGTATAGATGGAAAAAGCCAAATCACATGTGATGGAGCCAGATTTGAGTGAGAGTCATGTGTCAATTGTCAAACATCGATATTATAAGTTTTTAGCCATGTGCTCCACTGGTCAGAATCTATTTAGCAATAATTGAATTAAATATCTTAGATATTTTTGGCATACTGTTTTTATATATTAATATAATCATTCGAAAGTTTGAAATAGTCTATCAAAAACACTTAACAAATAACAATAGTAAAAGAATTCAAATATTGAACCGATCAAAGGTTGGATACATACATTCAGACAGAGACACCCATATGGCCATATCATCAATCATGTTTTAATCTTCGTGGAACATCCACATAACATTATTTAGTGGCAAAGTAAAAAATGTATAGAATATCACTAGAATGATGAAAAATAAATATTAAAATGCTAAGATGAGTTTCTTTCATTTAGATTGAGATTTGTTTCGAGAGAAGTTCACGGATATGATTTTAGTGGATAGTTTTTAATCATGGCGTTTGTGTTTGATCGACGACCCGGCCAACATATCTTCCGACTTCCTCCGCTCTATTTTTTTTTTCTCTTCCCTTTTAATTTTTAAACTTACTCCTTCTGTTTATATATTAATCCAAATTTTAAGAAAAAAAATTCTGCAAAAAAATACAAATTTAAGGTTTGTAATACCTTTTAATTAGATATTAATAATGAATTGTAAACTTAAAAATTAAATACTATAGATTTAGAGTTATGAAAATTTGTTAATCATAAAATGATGCATTTATAATTAATTTTTAATATATATGAAAAAGAATTGGGATTAATAAAAAACAAAGAACGTACGTCCACTTTCATGTCGTTTGACCATTTGAAAACATTTGCTCCCGATTATCAAAAGATCAATTCATGATCACTTTTTGAATTAATGATCGAAATCACTGAGTAGAGTTCGCTTATATCCAACAATATTGATGTTTTCCAGTAAATATCATCATAAAAACTCAGCCATCATGTCCAAAAATCTCACCAATATATATATATATATATATATATATATATATATATATATAAGAATTTTGACATATTTTGTACCAGCCAAAACATTTTTTTCTTTTTCCAATTGATAATCATCGTAAAAGCTTATTTTTGTTGGATATTCGTAAACTAAATGTCAGAAGCAATATTATTTCACTTCATCTCAGCGGATCAAAATCTTTGTTTTGGTCTTTTTAATGCTACGAGATTTTCTTCTTTACACTTTAACTCTTGGTCGTACCGTCATTGCTAGTATGACAATAGACACTATTTGGACAAGATAGATATTGAAATCTTTTTTGCCCAAAAAAAAAAAAGATATTGAAATCTTCTAGTTTTTTGGTGGTAGATCCCCCATTCATATCTCAAGGGCTTTTGTGACGTTTGAGAATCATGTCATGTAACTCACGACAAGCCATTCTACAACTCTATTACTCAAATGAGGGAGAGATTGGGATGTTGGTATTTCATGTGATCTAATTTCTTCTATATCATCCACTCATCATAGTCATTCGTAAAAAGTAATATTTTTGCTGGAAAAAAACGCAATTAATATATAAAAAAAAAACAATTGGTATCAGGCTTAAAAATAACCGATTTAAAAATTATTAATTTTCATTATTAAAGTCTGAACCACCATTTTTATGAATATTTTTTTTAAAAATGATTACTATACACACAAAAACCATTAACATAGTAACATTTAAAAAAGTAACATCATATCCTTTTTTTTTTTTTTTTTAAAGTAACATCATATCAATATTATTATCAACGTCAAAAAAAGTTTTACAGTAACCTCAGCCATCAATCCCGACCCACCCCGAACAAATGTACTATATGGCAAGAATTTTGACATATCTCATTAAATTTTTTTATTGTATTTGAGTAATTTACTCGGAAATCATAGTTAAACTACAAAAATCTGTATGAAACTATGAATTATTAATTAATGTTAATGAAGAAAAAGCAGTCAACGTGGCAAGATTATGGTAAAAGTTTCATATTCTATTCTTACCAAACTAATTGCCACCAACTAGTGCCGGCTCTCCCCGGGGAATGCTCATGTACAGGGTTCCAAATTTTTTTGTCTTTTTTTTTTAACTAAATTTATTAAAATTAGGGTTCAAATTTTTTTTATATATATATACATAAGAAATTAGGATCAACTGTTTTTTTCAGTTCAGAATTCTTAATTTTTTTGAGCCGGCCTGCACCAACATCATACGTATTAAAATCATTTGTAACGTCTAGAAAAATTTCTTAAAAAAAAAACAAAAATTGTATTGACACTACTGATTTGATGGACGACGAATAAATGAATGACACGTGCTCCCTACGGTACCACTTGGGCTGATAAGTTACGTAACTTATCAAGCGTGCCGAAACAAACACGTGATACGGAGAACTATAAATTAATAATTTTAAAATAAATATGATATTGGTAAAAAATACTTTAAATTTGGAAAACTAATTAATATTAATATATACTACTATATAACTAACAAAGAATATTCAAACTAAATATCATATCTAATTGAATTAATTTACCAATAATATTTTGTTAATATCTTATAATCTTTAATTCTATATCCTAAATCTTTGAATTTAGCTCTTTTAATATTAGTTGTTCAATATATATGATTTTCCAATAAACTTTTGGATAAAACTAACAGTTTATGGGTAATTTAATCATATAAGTAGATGTTATTATAGGGCTATAAACAGTTTTTTTAAGTTATCCGTACCATATCCGTATCCGCATTATCCGCTAATTTAGTATCCGTATCCGGATATTCGTTAAAAATTCGGATATCCGTGAATATCCGAAAATAGTGTTTTTTTTTTGACAAACCGGAAATAGTATTTTAAAATCCTAAATTCATTAATATCATACATAAAAAGTTTAAAAAATTCACAAAATAGGTAGAAGTTGATTATATATACAAAACATTATAAAAACAAAGAATTTATTAAAGTAGCAAAAAGTTTAAAAGATTTATGTGATGTTCTTAAAAAAAAAAGACATTAATCAACTTCTTAAATCTTTCTTAAAAATTTATTTTTATTTTTTTGTCATATGATTTATTTATTAACATTAAAATTAAATAAAAACAACTAAAAAGTTGGCTTCCAAATTTTTTTGGGCTTTAACACTTGAAAAATGGACTCATAAGGCATTTAAGTTTTTTTTTTTTTAACATTTCTGGCTTTTCTGTTTTTTTTTTTGCCGGATATCCGTTATCCGGCCTAAATTTTTAGATTATTTGTATCCGTATCCGTATCCGGACTATCCGTCATTTTACTATCCGTATCCATATCCGTTTTGCCGGATATCTGTTTTTGCGGATCAAAAACCGGATACGGATACGGATATCCGCGGATAACAGATATAAATATTAGGCCTAGATGTTAATATATTTAATAAATAAAAGGAACTAAATAAATAAAAAAAAAGGTCTACAGTCCAATAAGAAAACTATTTAATTTTTATATTGATAATTGAGGGAGAATATGCGTTATTATAAATTACAACCTAACCTACTTTACCGACCCAAAGCCTAAAAAAATCTGACCTTTTTTTTTTGTTTTCTCTCTCTAGAAGTCTCTGTTTTCATCTTTCTCTCTCTAGCCTTTGCTCTTCTTTCTCGTTTCTGGCGTTTCTGTGAATTTTGATCTATTTTGCCCCCATTGTTCTCTTGAAGTACGCATCCGATATCGCCGATCGTCGTAGATCTGCGTTGATATTAGCCGGCTGAGTAAAAACAGAGTGAACAAAAACCAAAAACAAAGGGGGTTTAAAAATCCTGAAGAAAAGAGAAATCGCATGAATTTGTTTGGAAGCCTGATTTTTTCATCTTCGATTTCGAGCCACTTCACGACTTGTCTTCTCATCTTTATTCTTCATTTCTCTCCTCAGCTTAATTGTAATAATAATAATAATAATAGTAATCGTAATTCTAATAATCTCGAGAGTAATCGTTTGATCAATTGAATAAATCATGGAGTCTAGGAAAAACTCTGATCGTCAAATGCGTAGAGGTATTGTTTTCTTCAACCTCTATCGGAAATTCTGTTACTTTTTGTGAAATCGCTTATGGATTGTAATCGTTGATGTATAAGAAGGATCTAGGGTTCTTCCTCTAGATTATAATCTGGGTAATTTGGTTTATTAAACAAAATTTGAGTTTTTGTTAATGGGTCCTCAATTTTGCCCTCGTGCTGAATTCTCTGTCGGTGATTTATTTTCTTTGTGGCGTTTACTTGTTTGGCTGTATCTGCTGATTGCCACAAGTTTTATTTTTGTGGGGTTGTTTAATTCTAATAATCACAATTGTTTCTTTGTTAGAAGAATTGATACTTTATTGGACTTGGACGGTCGTTAATTCGTGCTTTGTTTTCGTATAGCTAATTGCTTCTCAGCTGGTGAGAGGATGAAGACAAGGTCACCGTCCGTGATTGTGATCGGAGGTGGTTTTGGTGGAATCTCAGCTGCTCGTACTCTTCAAGATGCTTCCTTTCAGGTTTGTGATTATACACAACAAATGAAATTTCAAGTTTGATGTTTTATACAATGTCCTGGAAGCTGATTTTTTTATCTTCTTATGGTCTACTTGAGCACTAAATATTGCAGTTCGGATTCATGTTTTCTTCAATGATCATTTTATCTCCTTCTCACTGTGTGATCTTTGTCTTTAGGTTATGGTACTGGAGTCCCGTGACAGAATTGGTGGACGAGTTCACACTGATTACTCATTTGGTTTTCCTGTTGATCTTGGTGCATCATGGTAATGTCACGGCTTTTTGATCTTGTCATTAGATGATATTTTGGTTTTTGGTTAATTTTTGCTTAACACAGCAACATCGTTTTGTCACAGGCTGCATGGAGTATGCAAAGAGAATCCTCTGGCACCAGTAATTGGAAGACTGGGACTGCCCTTGTATCGTACTAGCGGTGACAATTCCGTCCTTTATGATCATGATCTCGAGAGGTGTGCTTTGAATATTTCGATTTTCTAATCTCGTTCTTATGTTTCTTTTTTTTATTCTTGTTTGACCCCGTAAAACTCACACTGCATTTCTTTTGTTTCTGTAGCTATGCTCTGTTTGATATGGATGGCAACCAAGTTCCTCAAGAGTTGGTAACTCAGATTGGCGTAACTTTTGAGCGTATCTTGGAAGAGGTATGTCCTTCACATTCATTTATTTTTCTTCTTTCATATTCCGATTCTCGTATTTCTTGATGTTGCAAGTGTTAGATTTATGCATATCTTAATTAGATTCGTCTTTTGCAAACACAGATCAATAAAGTCAGGGATGAGCAGGATGCAGACATTTCAATTTCTCAGGCTTTCTCCATTGTCTTTGCTAGGAAACCCGAGCTGAGGTTTGTATACATAATTGTCCCACTTTTTTAATTTCTTTAGTCAATTCACTTTTGCAAGCTTGATTTCAAGATTAAATTTGAATTTTCACATCCAGGTTAGAGGGGCTTGCGCACAACGTACTTCAATGGTATGTATGCCGCATGGAAGGATGGTTTGCTGCAGATGCTGAAACCATCTCTGCCAAGTGTTGGGACCAGGTTAGTTACATTCTTCTTCTCCTAGTTGAGGATTTTGAATATACACTGTTTCTTGAAATCTCGGTTTAACACTCCGAGAAATGTGCAGGAGGAATTACTGCCTGGTGGACACGGTCTTATGGTTAGAGGGTATCGTCCTGTCATCAACACTCTGGCGAAAGGTCTTGATATCCGAGTAGGCCACAGGTAAGCTTTGCGTTTTTCAAGAGTTGTGGCATTTGTTTCGTGTTTCACAGTCATAACCTCGGTGTTTTTCCTTCTCTCAGGGTTACTAAAATTGTCAGGCGTTACAATGGGGTGAAGGTAACGACAGAAAACGGGGAAACATTTGTTGCCGATGCTGCAGTCATTGCGGTTCCTCTCGGAGTCTTAAAATCTGGAACCATAAAGTTCGAACCAAAGCTACCAGAGTGGAAACAAGAAGCAATCAACGACCTAGGAGTAGGTATCGAGAACAAGATCATACTACATTTTGAGAAAGTCTTCTGGCCGAAAGTAGAGTTTCTAGGAGTGGTAGCTGAAACCTCCTATGGTTGCAGTTATTTTTTGAATCTGCACAAGGCCACAGGTCATCCAGTTCTGGTTTACATGCCGGCTGGTCAGCTCGCCAAAGACATTGAGAAAATGTCTGATGAAGCAGCTGCAAATTTTGCCGTCTTGCAACTCCAGAGAATTCTTCCCGATGCATTGCCTCCAGTTCAATATCTTGTATCGAGGTGGGGATCGGATGTGAATTCAATGGGATCTTATAGCTATGATATCGTGGGCAAACCTCATGATCTCTACGAGAGGCTTAGGGTTCCAGTGGATAACTTATTCTTTGCCGGTGAAGCGACAAGCTCGAGCTTCCCAGGCTCGGTTCACGGCGCTTATTCAACAGGATTGATGGCAGCTGAAGATTGTAGGATGCGAGTTTTGGAGCGGTATGGTGAGTTGGATCTGTTCCAGCCTGTGATGGGCGAGGAAGGACCTGCCTCTGTTCCTCTTCTTATATCTCGTCTCTAAACTCCATCAGTTATCGTTTACTTACAAAGAACCTCAAGTGATGATGGATTGTCTTGGGTCTTAATTTGAAACTAAAATTATTATCGTATCGGATCGGTTAATCAGTATTATTTTCGTAGTGTTTCTTGTTCAATAAATCTGAACATTATATCCTTGTGATATCATTTATATATGACAATGAATTCAAGTCTTTACTTTTCTTAATTGTGCTATAAACATCAATCTAAAAAGAGGTTGAATTCAATACGAGAAGAAGAAAAAGAACAAAAATAAATAAAAGTAGATTTGTAAGACCGATGTTGCAAAAGGTAAACCATTGTGCTTTGTAAATACGAGTATCTTCAGGGGTATAATAATAAATTTCATAACTGGAGAAGAAGATAAGAGTGTGGCACAGAGCTTTATCCTCTCAGAGTTTCTTCTCCTCTGCGAAGCTCCGACAATGGCGATGGCTATGGCGGTTGTTTCTTTCCCATCTCTACTCAACAAGTCAACCTTATCCTCTTCACTCTTCACCCCAACCTTCCTCCCGGCGAAATCCTCGTCCCTTCTCATCAAATCATCACCCAAAACCAGATTCGTGGTTTCAGCATCCATGGAAGCTGGAATAGGAGTGATGGGTTCAAAACTCGGTATGATGAGTTTCTTCGAAGAAGACGGCACAGTAGTTCCAGTAACAGTCGTCGGATTCCGCGAAGGTAACATCGTAACCCAAATCAAAACCCTAGCCACCGACGGTTACGACGCGGTTCAAATCGGTTACCGTCGTGTACGCGACAAAAAGCTAACTAAACCGGAAACCGGTCATCTCCAAAAAGCCGGTACAATCCCAATGAGACATCTCCAAGAGTTCAGATTAACAAACATCGAAGGATTCGAACCGAACCAGAAACTTGTGTTCGATGAGATATTCAAAGAAGGTGATCTCGTTGATGTAGCTGGAACTACGATTGGTAAAGGGTTTCAAGGAGGAATCAAAAGACATCATTTCAAGAGAGGTCAGATGACTCATGGTTCCAAGAGTCATCGAGCTTTGGGTTCGATTGGTGCTGGTACTACTCCGGGAAGAGTTTATAAAGGGAAGAAGATGCCTGGAAGAATGGGAGGGACGAGGACCAAGATTAGGAAGCTTAAGATTGTTAAAGTTGATAAGGAGCTTAATGTTGTCATGATCAAAGGTGCTTTACCTGGTAAGCCTGGGAATCTTCTTCGTATTACTCCGGCTAAAATCGTCGGAGTTAACATTCCCAAGAACTAGTAGAAAGAGACTCTGTTTTTTTTTTTTTTTTTTTTATCTGTTTTGTTTTGTAATGTTTGACTTGTTATCTATTCGTTGAATTTGTATCGAACTTGCGGAATCTGGATCTTGAAGCTGTAATTTGTAGAATTGCTAAATCACAGTTTCGTGTTAGAATTGGAGTTTTTGTAAAAGTTAGAAATCACTATTCTATGTTAATGTTCTTGAATGCAGTGAAATTGTGTTAAGAGACGATGTCAAAACTGTGGAATCATCACTTGTAGTATTACAAAACTCGAAACCGAACAAAATTGTATCCAAATTCAGCTTATAAACAGAACTGACGAACAACTAACTTGAAAACGATATATAGTTAGTTACTTAGTTTGAAGCAAATTAAGAGGTTGTACATGAGATGATAGACAAAAAAAATGAACATATAAATATAAATATTTGTCATGTTTGGGATTTTAAAGAATGGTTGAGAAGCTTTCAATAGGATCAGACTCTTCTAGCATAGAAGCAGCTTGGAAGCAATCAGTAGCATCAGCTATACGTCCATCAGATTTATGAACCATTCCTAAGTAATACCAAGCTTTTCGGTTTGTTGGATCGATCCTCAATGCATCAGAAAGCAAACTTCTCGCCACGGGGAGGGTCGGCTGATGATCTTTTCCTCTTTCGGACAACAATGCTCCAACCGCTACTTTGCAAGGAACCGATGATCCATCTAGTAATAAACCGTCCAAGAAAGCTGCTAACGCGGGTTTGAACTCTTTTCGTCCTTCCCACATTCGACCTGGTCATTCCAAAAGATTCAAACCGAATTTGAGTAAATCAAGTAATGGATTCTAAGAGATTAGTTAAATGGCTTCTTGTTCTTGCCTTCTGTATGCAGCATTGAAGCAGAGTATTGCTTCAGCTCGCCTGCCTTTTTTAGACAGACTTCTACGTCGTTCCAATGCGAAAGGCTTGAGTAAAGATATGCTAAGCCATGCCACACTTCAAACTCATTCACTTTGTCTTCCTCCATCTATGTTTTCATAAAAGGTTTTAATAAAAAAAGAAGAAGGTTTTGACCAATGCTCTCAATAGATTAGGAAACAAACGGGATTTAGATACCTGAGAAAGAGTTCTGAGAGGTCCGAAAGATTTCCTTTGCGCTTGAACCAACGCAAGAAGGTAACGATAAGTCTCAACGGCTTCTGTTGGATTTGACTGAGAGATTTTTAGCTTTGCTTTAAGTCTCAAGAGAGGTCCTTGATCCCACTTTGCGGTTTCATCTAAAGCAGCATCAGTCACAACTTCAGCTTCTGAAAACCGTTGTTGAGCCGACAAAACAAGCGCGAGAAATCTCCATCCTTTTAACACCGACCCTCCCGTTGCATCGATGAACTCTTTGGCGTACCGGGACGCAGCTTTTAAGTTCCGTTGCTCAGCATATTGAACACCCAACTCAAAGATCAAATCAGGATTGTTGTGCTCAAAAGCTATAGCTCCATCCAATGCTTTCAATGATTCTGATTGAAGCCGAGATCTTTCGAAATCCGATGTGGGAACTTTCGCTTGTTTCCCCAAACAAAGTCCTAACATCCTCAAACCAACGCCTTTCAAATGTTCATCCATACCTTGAGCATTGTTTATCGCTCTCTGCGCGTAGCCCGCACCTTCTGCAGCTAAAGAAGGCTCTTCACTGCAAAGCTTAGCAGCTAACAAAAGCGCCACAAGATCATCGGGTTGTTCGTGTTTATGCAGAGACTTTCTAAGAAGGTTAACTGCAGCACTGTTTTGACCTGCTGCACTATAAGAAAGAGCCAAAGTGTTCCAACGCTCAATACGGCTAAACACACCAGGCATTACTTCTTCAAGTTGCTTGGCAAGAACCGAGGTCTGACTACATAAAGATAACGCAAAGGTAAGGTGCTCAAACACAGACGGATCCCATTTCGCTTTCCCGAGGTTAAATTTCTTTAAAAGAATCATTAGAAGAAGAATGGCTTCTTCTAAGTTGTTTCTAGGTATGTACGATCCCTCTATCTGAGAACCTAAACTCGGTGGACTCGCTTCGACTCCAGAATGTAGAAGAAAGACTGCAAAATCTTTCTGAATCCTTGCACAACAGTCATTATCAAGATTCCATTGGCTTAAAAGCGCTCGTCTATAAGCGGATATTGCTTCTTGATAATCACCAGATTCTTTCCATAGCGCAGGAAGTAGTTCAACTGCGTGGCTAACGGTTTCTTGAAGTTTGTTATCCACTTGAGCATCTGGTATCCCTTGCTGGAATATTTTCTCAACAGAATCAAGAACACTCTTGCATTCGCGTGCAGCCTCTGTAAGACACAAAACCAGCAAAGACTGTATCAAGATCAAGGCTCAGATTCATCACATTTCATTTTTTTCATAAAATGTTTCAACAAACTGTTGTTCGTTGGAAGGAAACAAAATGAGGCATCAACGGTAAGAGATAATGTACCGGTTATTCTCCCAAGCTTTTGAAGAGATTTGGCTTTCAAGTAGATAGCTTCAAGCACCAAGTTAGCAGCATGCTGAGAAACTGATTGCTGCGGTTCACGGGGACGGTTTTTCTTAGTAGCTGGTTTCTCAGGAGGCACGGAAGCCTGTAACCGCTGGATAGCTGCCTGGAGGTCAATACCTTCAAAGACACGAAGTGCGCCTTCTAAATTCCCTCTTTGGTATTCCAATCTTCCAAGAAGTGCTCTTGCTTCCTGTAACCACAAAAAGAAGCAAAATCTAATCATTTACTTATGAAAGTTGGATTCATGGAGTTTGGAAAATCACAAAAAACAAACCTCAAAATTGAGAGATAATCCTTCTCTCAAAGAAGATTCAGCTTCTTGGATATTTCCTTCATCAAGCTTTGCTTCAACTTCAGTTGTTTTCATACAAATCCCATTTGCACAAAGCTGTCTGATGATCTCATCATCCCCGTTTTCGCTAAAATCGGCGGATTGATTCCCGAGCATTGTTCACCTTTAAGACTAAACCCGCATCAAAATTTCTGCGTCCCCTCTCTCTTTCTCTATCTTTTCAATACTCCAAATATCAATCCACCGTAACAAGCAACTGCATCACTTGGCACAATAAATAAAACCGTGAGAAACCAAAAAATATGACATGATTTAAGTCAACGCAGGCTCACAATCAAAAACATTGTAAAGAGAAGAACAAAATTTTTCTTGAGACAAAATCCAAGAATCGAAATCATTGTCTTAAAAGGACCCACCAAAAATAGAAGCTTCAAAGACAAAAAGAAGTCTTCAGCTTTGTCATCTTTCTGATTTTTTTTCTGCTTTTGTTTTTGTTCACTTAGAGGAATCATTATAACCTTAAACAATTCGAGACTACATTCCTTTCATCTGTTCATCATCACATCAGCAAAATCTATTATGATTAATGAATTTTCTAATTCTTGTTTTGAAATCAAAGAAGAACAATGTATGTTCCAAAATTCAACAAAAAAAATTGCAATGTGGATCTGTCAACACCATTGCTTTTGTAAGTCACAGATTTCAAAACAATGATGAAATTGAACCTCGCAGATATTGTCGTTTCAATAAAAGCCAATTTCGGGAATATGAATCTAACGTACCTACGATCATCGGCTTCATGTTCTTCAGACAGCCGATCGAATCAGGTCGAGAAGAAGCTGCACTGGCGAATTTTGCGGCGAAAATTCGGATCTGAAGCGAAAATTCGGATCTGAAGAAGATGAAAGAAACTTTTAAAAATTAGAAAGAGAGGAAACTTTTTTTCTCTGTGTTGTTGTTTTTATAATAAGAATGTGTTAAAAAAAAAAAAGAAGCAAAACGGAGTCTTAGGAGCCGTACGTGCTTCCGATGTTGCAGAACTTGAACGGGGAGAGAAATAGAAAAATCACACAACACCTGTTTTGTCCAGTGTTCAAGAAAGCGCTAGGCGCTAAGCGGGCGGTGACCCAGTGCCTAGCGCCTACAACGCTTAATCGGGGCTTAGGCGATTTTTTAGGCGGTTTAGACGTTTATAACATAAAACATTATAAATATGATATTATATATAAAAGTTATATAAAATATCTATATAAAACTAAAAAATATGAAATTATAAACAAAAACTAGACAAAACATTTATTTATATTTATATTAAACAATATATAAATATTTATAACTATATATATAAATAAAACTCTAATTAAAATTGAAAAAATACATTAAACAAGATCTATATAATTTTAGGCGGTCAAGGCGGTTATCTAGGCATCGCATGAGAGCCTAGCGCCTAGTCGGGGCCTAGGCGACCGCCTAGACCGCTTTTTAGAACACTGGTTTTGTCTTAAAAACTCTTGTTATTTCGAGAGTTTCTCAGGGGTATTATTGTCATTTCGTCGGTTACGCCATCACAGTTCTTATTCCACACAAGTGTTACTTAAGAGGCTTTCACGCCATCACAGTTCTTAAGAGGCTTTCACGCCATCACAGTTCTTATTCCACACAAGTGTTACTTTTTTCAGTCACTCATTTAACTTACAGAAGAGAAACTTCCCTACCAAAAAAAAGACTTACAGAAGATAAATGTTTGAACGCTGAAAGAAGAGACAACAAACCGGGAAAATAGTCAACAGAAGATGATTTTAGGTATCAAGGAGATTTCAGACTGACCAAAAACAGACCTGCAGATTCCAAAAGTTTTTGGATATTAGAATCAAACTACTTGATAGCTTATTATATTGAGAAGTAACAAGATAAGGTCAAATCTCTTACCCGCCCGCATGTGGAAACATTTCTTGTGATGCTGAAAGAAAATGAAAGGTCAATCAATAGAAACAATAACTAATATGAGACTAGCATGAGTGTTATGGCAAAGACTAGCATCATGTTATACCTCTCTGAAGCATGAGGAGTGTGGGCCGTTTCTTAAACTTTCTACTTCCGGATCATGTCCTGGAGCTCTTACGTACGTTATAACCTGCTAAAATCATTCACTTTGGTCTGAAATTTCCCTAGAGCCTAATATTGCAATGATGATGACCTAGAGAGTTCAATCTCTCTTAAAGTCCAAAGGAGTCAATTTTTTTTTACTAATGTCCATGTCCATTCATGTAGAAATTATAAACTGGTGATTTAGTTGATATGAAGTACATATACTACTAACGCACACATTATCTGATTCATCTAAACAGAAACAAAAATGGCAAAGAAGTAATTCTCTGTTTCTGTCTTCTTCAGTAGGTTGAAAGGCCATCCTAATCTCATAAGATACTATTGAGGCATTTTAGTATTTGTTTTATATAGTCTTTTGTGGGGAAACAATGAAGTGATTTTGCTTAATTTGTCAATGGTAATGGAAGTGAAACTGTTAGAAAACAAACATTCAGGACAAGGTGAAGCGGATTTCAAGAACATGAATCTTGTTAAGCTTTTCTAGGTTTCTTGCTACAAGGAGAAGAGAAGTTTCTCGCCTGTGACAACAAAAGAAGCCTCAGTTTTATCCTCTGTTATGCTGCTTTTAACTCGATATACACTCAGGTTGTTTGTTGTTAATGTAGAACTGAAAATGTCAATATACCTGAAAGAATGAAGAAGGAAATAACTTTGATACGAAACATTTCAATACCAAAAAAGCAAAAGAAAATGTTTATGACGTCAGCAAATTCCATGGACGAGGCTTCCGGGCGGTGACAATGTTCTCCAAATCACAATTTCGTTTGAATATTAGGTGTTTAAATTGGGCTTTCAATATGTTTTTGGCCCAAAATCAGTTTGGTTTGTTTTATTTTTCGATTGATTTAGTTAACTATTTAAAAAAAAAATATTGAGTGTTTATTTTTCTCTATAGCTTTTGCCAATAACAATCAGCAACTTCTGTTAAGCAAAATAAAAAAAATTTAAAAAATCAGCAACTTCGTAATCATAAAACTCTTTTATAAATATATAAATGTGAAGCGTTTTGTTGACTTTAACATTTCTTACTCAATGATACTAGTATAACAACAAAAGCGTTAGGTGGCATTTACACTTCTGAGACGATTCAAATCAATCATATTCAAATCCCTTAACCCAAATTATACTTTTCTTTCTTTTCTTATTCTGAATTTCACTTATTTGTCAACAAAATTTTAAACCTCGAATGTAAATAAGTTTGGAACGGTGAAGCATTTTATTTTTATAACAATAATCTCGATTTAGTAGAGAAAATAATTGAAAATATGTAGCCTGCTAGAGTTCCCCACACCCACATAATAGGTAATTGCAACAAAAGGTGTGCAATGACCTCTACCATTCGATGATTCGAATAATTTGCAAGCTTTAAATATTCCTCTTTTCTTAAAAATTATCTTGGATTATTATACATCTACTTATCACACTAAAATGTGCATGCAAGCTTGATTTTTGATATTAATAGAAAATTAGTTAACTCAAAGTACATGATAAATGTTAATTAAGTACTCAAATCACTGATACTCTGTCCTTATCATTTCGCATTAAGGAACATCTAAAGCTTAAACGTAAGGCCTCCAATGATTTGTCCCAATTCAAAATTATCAAAGTTAATTCTTACGTATAGTCAATCATCAAATCATTTGTAATTGTATAATATTAATTGATATCTATCAAAATACTTCATTCTTTCTTTATTATTACTATTCCATATATATTATAAATCATTAAGGATTATGTATTTATGTAGACACATGATAAGACTAAATCCCAAATAGCTTACTTATTTGTTCTTCAAATATAGATCAATTAATTTGAATTATTTGTAGTATTATATAGGTACATTATTGAGTGAATTAGTTGTGCATGCATTTATTAGACAAGACCTTGACCTATTGGCTTAGCAATTATAAATCTAGATAATATATAGATAGATAATGTATTAATGCCTAATTAAGTCATTTGTATAAGCTAAGAGGCATGAGTTTAGTGGCATCCTTATCAAACAATAATCGAAAACAACTATCGAAATATTAATAATATTTATTTATACATACTATAGCCCTAACTCATACTCCCTCCGTTTTCGAATAGTTGTCGTCTTAACTATATGCACACAAATTAAGAAACTATTAATGTTGTTAGTTTTTTAATATAAAAATATCATTAATTATCTACCTAAACATAATTTAACCAATAGTAAATTAAGTTGCATAATAAAAATTAATATAAAAAATAAAAAAGTAATAAATTTTGCATCGAAAACTGAAAACGACAACTAATTAAAAACAAAAAAAATTTCTAAAACGACAACGATTCGAAAACGGAGGGAGTACAAGTCAGACACTCAGACCTCATAGTTCATACTGCATAACAGCATAAGTATTAATTTGAGATTCTAGGCTTTCTAGCAATAACAGTGTTTTAAAGGAACACATTACACAAGTGCTTTTCTTTGATCCCGAGACTGCCAAGTGGGTGAGTAGTGGTGACGTCGCGTCGTTGAATTTTCTTCGAGGAGTACAAACAAGATGGATCCCATTTTGTTTGTCTGTTTTAAGTTTGGCGGTATCATTATCCATGCACAAATCAAAATCACGCAACTTTTTTTATTAATTTTCCATAATAATTAACGATGAACATATTTTCCAAGAAATAATGTAACGTTAAATTAAGCAGGTACAGATTTTAAAAATAAGTTTTGGTTATTTTCTTTTGTCGCCATTCATCTTGTGTGTTTTGCTAGCTTGTTCTCCTCGATACATTTTAAGTAGATATAAGTCGCATTTACATACATTTTGTTTGTCTCCTCGATACATTTTGCTAGCTTGTTCTCCTCGATACATTTTAAGTAGATAAGTCGCATTTTGTAATTAAGTAGATAAGTATCATTGCGTTGTGTTTTTTTTCTTTTCTTTTTAACGGCGGGGACGTGTGAGTTGGGACTTTGGATTATACGAAAATAAATTTACTAGTACTTATTAATTTGTTAACACGTATAACATCGTACTTCATACTATGGTTAAATTGTTTGGGGAAATTTTTTTTGTTTGTTAATTCCAATAATTTGTTTAGGAAAAGTTACGAACTTAATTATACGCGGTTTGCTTTAGAATGTTTCACTTTTTGTTGGTCGATAAATAAAGATTGAATACAGATTGACTATATCATACATAAATTAAATATACTAATATACGTATATTCGCGAAACTAAAGTACATACATTATATATACGTAGCTCTATGATTAAAAAGCAGCAAATGATTGTAAATATTACGCACAGTCTGGCAATTTAAAGCCTTCTTTGCATTGCTTCACCCTTAAGGTTTACGTTTAGTGAACTAACTTACGTACATACAATATGTGGAACATGTAATCCATATAAATTGACCACAAAATATACTTTTGAAATGTTAAATTTGATTGCATCAAGAGAATACCTTTTTCTCAAAAAAAAAAGATAGTATAACTTGTCACTTCCTATATCTATTACCGGTTAACTAGAAATAAATAAACAAATCCAAAAAAATGTGTCCTACTTACTTACTACTGCTTCAAGCTTGGTAAAACATCAAATGTTTTGATATATCATATATCACCTATCTTACAAAGTCATTAATTATCAGGATGGAAAGAGATTAGATTAGGTACTGCCTTATTAGAGCATTTCCACGGTGAGAAACTATAAAGGTTTCTCAAATATAATAATTTAATGCTTTTGTAATAAATAAATTATTTGTTTAAATTTTAATTAATTAAAAAGAACTTTAATCAATCAAATGATGTCAAGTGTTAGACACAATGTCTCAGAGTTTCTCAAATGAGACACTGTGTCTCATTTTCTCTCTTACTTTTAGTTATTATTATTTTTTTTTAATTCTTTAGACACTCTTTGAAAAACTTCTGTTGGATGTGCTCTTATACGATCAAGATTAGTATGGATGCATCATATTTAGGAGATAAAGTACAAGTATTCGTGGTATGTGATTTTGCTCGAAACTTAAGAGTCATTTAGTAGTAAGAAATTAATTAACAACGACACAAATCCAAAATAGTAAAGAACATGAAAATGTAGCTATATATACATGTATCATTAAGCTGCTGCTGCTACAACAACTCGCTAATCATTAAGTTTCATAACTATTATGGCTTCATCATCATCAATATCAAATCACAAGATTCCAAAAACACTAATGTTTTTGCTGATCTTAAACTTTTTATACCTAATCCAACCTACTTCAGCTGTGAGTACCAGTTCCAATTCAAACTCCCACTTCTCAAGATTCTCGAGACATCGAAGCTCACCATCATCAAAACCCAAACAAGGGTTTCTTGCATCGGTCCAAGAGAGTATGAACCATGCTCTCTTAGCTCGTTCTCTCGCTTTCAATCTCACTCTTTCTCACCGAACCGTACAAACACACACGTTCGATCCCGTCCACGACTGCCTCGAGCTACTCGACGACACACTTGACATGTTATCTCGCATACATGCGGATAATGACGAAGAAGATGTCCATACATGGCTAAGCGCAGCACTCACGAACCAAGATACTTGTGAGCAGAGCCTTCAAGAAAAATCCAAGTCATACAAACACGGACTTGCGATGGATTTCGTCGCAAGAAACCTCACCGGATTGTTGACTAACTCGCTTGACTTGTTCGTATCCGTGAAGTCAAAACACCGGAAACTCTTATCGGAACAAAAATATTTTCCGACGTTCGTTCCTTCGTCGGAGCAGCGGAGGCTTCTAGAAGCTCCCGTGGAGGAGCTGAAGGTTGATGTGGTGGTGGCTGCCGACGGAAGTGGGACACACAAAACCATAGGAGAAGCCTTGTTGTCTACGTCATTAGCGAGTAGTGGGGGCAGGACCACAATATACCTAAAAGCCGGGACCTATCATGAGAACATCAACATTCCGACGAAGCAGAAGAACGTTATGTTAGTTGGTGACGGGAAGGGTAAAACGGTCATTGTAGGTAGCAGAAGTAATAGAGGCGGCTGGACTACTTACAAAACTGCCACCGTCGGTAAGATTCTATAACTCAATTTTCGGTTTGGTTTAGTTATCTTTGTTAAATGATTTGGTACGGTTTTGATTTGATTTAATCCGGTTTAAGATTTGATTTATTGAATTTTTAAAAGCCGCGATGGGAGAGGGGTTTATAGCACGGGACATGACATTCGTGAACAACGCCGGACCCAAATCGGAGCAAGCGGTGGCGCTCCGTGTCGGAGCAGATAAATCCGTCGTGCATCGATGCTCAGTGGAAGGATACCAAGATTCACTCTACACACACTCCAAACGACAATTCTATCGAGAGACAGATATCACCGGCACCGTCGATTTCATCTTCGGAAACTCCGCCGTCGTATTTCAATCTTGCAACATCGCCGCTCGTAAACCTTTACCGGGTCAGAGAAACTTCGTGACGGCGCAAGGACGGAGCAATCCGGGTCAAAACACCGGAATCTCGATTCAAAACTGTAGAATCACGGCGGAATCGATGACTTATCTTGGTCGGCCGTGGAAGGAGTATTCGAGGACGGTGGTGATGCAATCTTTTATCGGCGGGTCTATTCATCCGTCGGGTTGGTCTCCTTGGTCGGGTGGTTTCGGTCTCAAATCTCTGTTTTACGGAGAATTTGAGAATTCGGGTCCTGGATCATCGGTTTCGGGTCGGGTTAAATGGAGTGGGTATCATTCGTCCTTGACGTTGACGGAAGCGGAAAAATTCACTGTGGCGGTTTTTATTGACGGTAATATGTGGTTGCCGTCAACGGGCGTTAGTTTCGACTCTGGGCTTGTAAAATGAGCTTTGTAATTAAGCTCGTTTGATAAATAAATTCTTATATAGTCATTTATCTTGTGATTAAAGTAATGGTGTGATATAATCTCTAGCTTTTCTTATTTTATTATTTGTATATTTGGGTGTAACCAGGGAAAAAAAAAAACAGAAGTCCTCGAATAAAATCTGAATTTATTATAAGATTAATGTTTTTATAAATGTGTTCTGTTTCACCATTTCTCTATATGCTTAAAATTATTTATATTTTTATCAAATGCAACCAAAATACATGTGAACGATTGAATTCGAATATGGTATGTGGATAAGGGCTCAGCCCATCCATTCAGTGGTTTTGAACTCTGTAAATAAGTTACTAAGTTAGGATAAAGAGTTTTTGAAGCCCATATTAAAACCTATAACATACTAATGTTGGATTATGTTCGTTTTTGTTAAAAAAGAAGAAGAAGAAGGATGCTAAATTGGTCAACTTCTTTTTCGTTCTTTTCTGTTAGTGAAATGACGATATCGGATATCTTGTGCGTGTATTTATTTGGTGGAACAAACGAATTAATTGTGATATTTTATTGTTAAGTAGTTTTTTATTGAATAATGTTGGTCAAATCGTTGGTCTATGATTAAAGAATGGGTGGAACAAACGAATTAATATCTACATGAGTCCAAATTCGACACTGTGCCAATATGCTAGATGCATGCATGTCTTTGAGTTTTCCGGAAATTTCTCATGTATGCGCCTTGAACAATTATCAAGATTATGTATGATGCGGATAATTAGTTTGTATATCATTTTTCATAACCACAATTTCCAAAGAAAAATGCAAACTAATACTTAAGATTCCAAACTAATACTTGAGATTTGTTACTTAAGACGTTTACAGTAGCCAACTATATTATGAATTCAGAGTGAAAAGATTTAGATTATAATCTTTTATACATAACAAATTTTTCAACTACTAGACCACCATAAAGTGGTTTGATTTACGTACTATATAGTGTGTGCACATGTTTGAAAAAATATTTGTTGAACTATATTAGCAATTAGCTGCGAATTACTTCTTCAATTACATCTTGTGCACATGAAAGTTGAAAGGTGTAGAGAAATAAATTTACAGGGTTTTTTTTTTTTTTTTTTTTTAATACAGTTTCATATTAGTGAGGTTTTTGTTCAAGTCTTCTAGCTATAGACTATAGTCTGATCAGTTTGATACTAGTAATCTACGTTTTTAACATATTAGTGCATGCATTTGCGGATGTAGAAATTTTTGAAACTTAATTATAAGGTTGGTTAATATGTAAGCAATAGAAAGATTTAATAGTAATTTATATTTTGTGAGAGTCTTGCCAACTGACTGTAATCGAAGAATAGTGATACAGAATAATTGAACGCTTAACATATGAAAATAAAAGAGTATTAATTAATTAGGAAGTGCTCTTCGTTTTGAGTATTAAAATCTTGCCTCTCTAACAATAGGCAAGATTGGCCCACTTTTTGTTTTTCCACGGTTCTTTAACTCAATTCATATTTTGCATGTACGTGTGAATACGTATGTGCAGTGTTCATTAAATTTATCCCACGTGCAAACCTTTTGTCTCTGTCCGTTTATTTTATTCCTTAAGTTTTATGAATCAACAACAAAATCGTTTGTGTAACTTACGGTCTATAATTATTTTGGACCGAAAGTCTGAATATGTTTAACTAATTAGATCTTTCCCAATGTCGATTTTCGAACTCATATGACATGGTCTTTCTCTTATAAGAATTTAAATACCGAAAATTGATCTTCAATCCGTTTTATATGGACTTCTCTATGTTGATTTTTGAACAATATGTTTGAACTACAACAAACATATTTAAAGATATTTGTAACATCTATTTAGGCTATCGTAAATAGTTTTATATAAAAAAAAATTTAAAAAAAAGTTTTATATAAGACAGAAGATCAGTTACAAAATATATAGTCGTATATTTACAACGAGTTTATAGAAAGATCTTATCAAAGAACTTACATTTTCATGACCATCCAACATTTTCCAAATAGTACGTAACATATTAATAATTCAAGCATAATATATATATATATATATATATATATATATATATATATATATATATATATATATGCATAGCTTGCTTCGTGACTCGTCTTCGTCGATCGCATAATTTATCTTTGAGGTTTAAATTAAAAATGAAAGAAAATGAGCGCCGTCATGTTATCCACCGGAGAAAGTAAAACGGAGCCACGTCAACAGTTACGGAGCAAAGTTAGTCGCCGACAGTTGTAACGTCAAGCTTAGACCATGAGCAATGGTGTGGGACAAATTTTTTGGTCCCTCAAATATAATAAGATTATTTTTAAAGTTTCTTAAATTTGGTATTAGCAATGATGTCTCTCATATTTTGTCCGTTGAATAAAATAATAATATTTTAAATTTAAAATATTAATCATTTAAATTAATAAGTAAAAACATATTAAAGTTGTAATTAAAATAAAACATATAACATTAACATTGAAAACATAAGAAAATTACAAAGTTACAAAAACTTGAAAAAGCCGAGTTGATGAAACAAGAACAGACATAGATGAATACATAACAAATTAAAGCAGAAATTCAAACTTAGATACTAAAATAAAAAATACAAAGTTGCATCTTAAGTGAATACATCAATCTAAGAAATACTGAGCCACTATCTTATCCTTGATAACTTGATCAACTGCACTAAGTGGCTCTGGCTTGGCAAGAAGTGTGTCTAGTATGCCAAGCTTCTGTAGCTTCTCCTCGGATTGTGAAGCTTCCTCAACTGGTCTCCTCTTTGTTCTGCCTTTAGGTGTAAGATTGTTAATCTTGTTAAGGTCCAGGAATTTCTGTTCAAACCTTAACAAACACCAGCAATGGTTCATTGTAAACTTGGTCTTGTGGTCAGAGACGTAGATGTCATGAGCCATATTCAGCACATCGGTCTCAGAATGTCCACTACTGTTTAGTCTCTCTGCAGTTGCATATGCCCCGCAGAACTTGTTAGTGAAGTCATTGATCTTGAACCACCTTTGCTTACAGTTTATGTTCAGCCCATGTTCACCATTGGCTATAGCATGAGGAGACTCTGCATAGTATTCTCCGACCCTTTGCCAAAAGCTTTCTGCCGTTTGTTGGTTTCCAATAATCGGGTCCTTTGAAGTGTTCAGCCACGCACTGATAAGAACTTCATCGTCAGCCGAATTCCATTTCTTCCTATCCTTCCTGACAGGTGTCTCTTGAGAAAGCGGTGCAACCTGGGATTGTTGAGAGCTCCATTTCTTCCTATCCTTCCTGACTGGTTTGGTGTTCTCCAAAGAAAGGTTATTTGTTTACCAAAGAAGAGAGATAGAAGATGATGGAGAAAGAGTGAAGGCTAGTTGGTGTTTAAAAGATGAAAAGGTATCAAGTAATAAATTACCATTCATAATGACCTATCTTTGAACTACCTAAGTCTAATCACAATTTAAGACACCTTACACAAGTACAAAGCATTCAAGTAGAGTTTTAGAACAGTGTTATAACAATCCGATTACAAGAGTAATGGTTTAGCAGAGTTTTAGAACTTATCAATTATACATCACACCAGATCAACAACAAACAAAGCATTTAATGGTGAGTCACACAATCCTATTAACTAGATCAGTTTCTGTAACTAGATAATACTAAACCAAACACAAAAAAGCACCAACACCAAAATAATCATATCATGTACAAGTTACAACCAAAGACAGACAAACAGATTAAAAACATACTTCAGCTAGAACTTTAAAGAAGATTGTCTAAATTGAAAACTTGGTGACAAACCAAAACGAATCCAAAGCATAATCAAAGCCAAGAAAACACTCAAACAGTTTCATATTACTAAATCGAAACTTGGAGACAATCCCAAATCCATAAAACCTAAATCAGAAACTTGGAGACAACACACAGATCTGAAAATCGAATATCCAAAACTAAACCCTAATCGATTTTCTTTGGCCAACCATACAATAAAAAACACAACCATTGACCATACAAATTCATATACATCCTCTATACCAACAAAAACCATGGATAATCACACGAATTCCCCCAGATCTCATATCGGAAAAACAAACATACCTTGTATCGCTCGTTTGGAACCGGCGGAGAAGCTTTCTATGGAAGAAAAGATCGATTGGAGAAGCTTTCTATGGCAGAGACGAGGAGGATTGCAGTGTGATATTGCCGGAAAATCGTTGGCGATAATTTTCGCCGGAGAAATCGCCTTCGCGAGTTGAGAGAGTCGAGAGAGAGAGAGAGAAGACGAATCGAAAATGTTTCTACCCCAAAAAAATTTCTCCCCACAAAAAAACACCACCCAATCAGAAAACGCCACGTGGCAGTGCGGGACGGTGAAGAAACGTTTCCGTTTGTGGGAACGGTTCTATAGTTAATAAGGGGTTTTGATTTATTTTTTAAAAAACAATAGCCTGGGACGCTTGCAAGAGCTGGCATTGCAAGTGCTCTTAATCAGCCGTCTTCATTTTAACCTAACGTAATAAAAACAACACACCCAACACTCTTTTTTCTTCTTTAACACAAAAAAAAAATAAAAAAAAATGAGGCGTCAGTGCTGACGTGGCTTTTCACACGTTTCCGATTTTCAACTTCAGACGATTTTAGAATTCCTCTCTTCAGTTTAACATTCGTCACTATTGATTTGGCTATTAGCCTATTACTAATAGCATTTGTTCTTTTATATTTGTTTACTTTTTTAGTTGGGGATATTTTTAATCAACTAGTGTGATAAAGTTTATTTGCCCCCAACGACTAATTAATAAATTTAAGAAGAGAATCAAAGAAAACGAATGGTGTAGTTAATATTAATTAAATAATTAGAACAAAAAAATTAAAGATAAAGATAAGAGAGAAAGGAAAGTGGAGGTGGGTAAAGGCCATAGCCATGTGCCTTCATGTGGTGGTTGGCCCATTAGTGGACCTACTCTACATCTTCTTCAACTCTTTTTTAGTTCTTTTATTATATGATTAACACCTTCTTATTCATTTGGTTTCACTCCTAATATCAACAATTTTGTAAATTGTTATTCCCCGAAATTGTTCAACTAGAAACATATTTTTATGATACGTGTAACAATGAAACCTTATAGGAAACAAAACAGTGAGATTTAAGGGATTTTAGAGCTCAATCTTGAAGAAGAAATATGATAATGATGCATGATGATATACAAAAGAATTTAATGGCGTAAAAAATACGTCCGGCGGCAAAGCGGTAGGGGAGAGAGTGATTAACACAAAAGAGATGGGACTAATGCTAAATTATAGCCTTAACCAAACACAAATCTTATTCCTCAAGTCTCTCTTCTCCTCTTTTTTCTTTTCTTCTTCTGTTGTCTTTGCTAAATTAGGTAGTAAAATTTAGTGTATAAAAAATCATGGTATCATCTATTGGTCAAGCCAATTGAATAATCTCATATCCTTCGAAAAATATACATATTTTTATACTATATGTTGCTCTCTTGCATAGTTTTTTTTTTTTTTTTTTCTCTCTCTCTCTTGCATAGTTGCATGGTGAATATTTTGTTGAATATTTTGTTATATCTTTGATCACTTCTTAGTTTTATCTTGATGATGCGAGTGGCTAATTGATTAAGTTTATTAACAATTTATCGTCCAGAATAATCATAGTTATTCTGTGTTACTTTTCGAACTAATCAACGTATAGTTCAAACTCAGGATCGAATAATATCCTCAATCAGTCGTTTTACGAGAGTTAGATTTTGGCTGAATTTTGTTTCTATAAGTAAATATCCAGCAAGCTGTAAGTAATCAATTAAATTAATATTTCGGGTTTTGTTAATATAATTTCTTTTGCATTGAAAATGAGCTTAGATGTTTTCCACAATCGATCATTCCATCTTAATCGTCATTAGTTGTCAACTAATGTTAACATATATGTATATAGCTTACCTAATTTTATCATAATAGTCTCTGTTAGCTGTTCACGTTAATGAATTCATACGCATTCGTCACTAAATTAACCTTTTTATAAAAACAAACAAATAAACATAATATTGTGGTTGGAATCTAATTCCATAATCGGATGTCTGCTCTTAATTGCTCTTTTTTCCGTTTATACCAAGCTATGAACCAAAAGAGCTTGATTAATTTGCGTCTAGTAATTAAACATCATCCGAATTATTATTTTGTTTAGTTAAGATGTATACTAGCACTAATGCTATATATATAAATATATAATTGTAGTTTGGGTGTAGTATAATGTATATATAAACATATTTCAAATTTCAAAATAGTCAAATATATTTATATCCAAAATAGCCAAGTTCTGTTAATCTATTGGCATCAACTTTTTCCTTCAAGTTCCAAAACATCGTTTTCCACTAATTGCCCATTTATTTATTCAAGACTATATAGCAACACTAGGTGTATATTATACTTATCCGAAATACATGGGTTTTGCAAAATACAATTAACATTTCATTTTAAAATTTTAACACATATAATGATATATTTACACATCTAATTATCCACCAGTAAACAATCTAACAGTCAGCCCACTAAACCACAACAGACGAATCTCCAAAATTTTGAACTGATATTATTAAACCCCCAAAGTTAAACTTAGAACTGTATGTATCTTTTGTCACCGTTGAAGAAAACTACCACTTACAACTTCATATTCGCATATTTTAATGCAATAAACTTTGACGGACCAACTAAGCTCCAAAATTCCATATTTCAAAGCTATTAGCACATCTAATTTTCTTTCCTTTTTCATGTTTATTTTTTTTCAATTCTACCGATAACTAGAACATGAGTATATATATTCGAACCTACAGTTTTAAACTTTATAGAGAACATTTGATATAGTTGTATGTCTTGTGACATAAAAAAAACATATTTGTAATGTAAAAGAAAAGTTAAGTACAAGGAAAAATAAACATTATTTATTCCTCTCTCTTTCTCTCTCTCCACCTCTCCGTTTATATTAACCCTAATACTATTGTCATTCTCAAAAAAAAAGTTTTATAAAGGTTCTCAATTCAAGTTCTCTTCTCTAAACAACCCAAACCATGGCCTCTGCAGACAAACTCATAAACACAGATGTCCCTGAAAAGGACGTTTTTGCCCTCCACTTTCTCCGATCCCTCTCAAATCTCAGAACACAAAACCCTTTAAATTCTCCGGACAAATCAATAGATCGTGTGAGAAAGATCAAGAAGGCTGCGTACGTTTCCATGGCCAGAGCAGCCGGAGGGAATAGCCGGCTATGGAGCAGAGCCCTCTTGCGCCGAGCCGCCAAAGATGACAACAAGAGCGTAAGATTTTCAAGGAGGAAGAGGAAGGTGACATGGAAGATATCATCAAAACGGAGGAGGAGTAACCAGAGAGCTCCGGTGGTGGAGGAGGCGGCGGAGAGGCTGAGGAATCTTGTTCCGGGAGGCGGAGGAATGGAAACGTCAAAGCTGATGGAAGAGACGGCTCATTACATCAAGTGCCTTAGTATGCAGGTCAAGGTCATGCAGTGCCTCGTTGATGGTTTATCTCAGAAATGATCATCATTTAATCATCATCATCATCAATTCATCATCAGTGATTGATGTATATAGAGATCATACAACACATACATGATACATAGTATTGGATTGGGGTAATCATAACACATAGATACGTGTATATATACATATATATATATATATATACATACGTGTAAGATAGGATACATATATGAAATGTGTGGATATGTATGTCTCGAAGTAACGAAAGATTTTTTTTCTTTTTCTTTTCTTGAATTTTGATAAATGGGGATTTATTATTTATCATATGCTATGGCCGGTTTAAACATTAGGGCTTGGGAACTTGCCGTTGGAGCTATGCACTAGAGCTACTTCTGTCCTTTTTCTTTTCTTTTAAGCTATGGGTTTGGTTCCTCTTGATTGTAATTCATGAATGACGTTTCTATGGATGGATTATAAATTCAGTTATAATTTAAGATAAAGTATAGTGAAATTAGAACTATCATAAAATATACCTTTTGTATTTATATATAGCTTATACATACATATATGGTTGTTAATGTTTTTGAGAAAATATATGATATATATAGCTAGTAAAATTCTAAATATATTTATGGAATTATGAATCTTTTAATGAAATGATTTGTTTTTAAACACGAGTTACTTTGGATAAGTCTTAAAAATACTTGACATAATATAGGTAGGTTAAAGGCTTTTGTAGGAAAAATATGTAACTCCTTTTTTTTTGTAACTCAAACTCTTAATGATTTATGTCGGATTGAATTCAAATGGTAGCTCACAGCCTCACAACAACATTATTAACAGAAATTACAAAACTCTGATTACATGTTTTCTTGCTAATCACAATTTCCGTTGGAAGGATTATCTACACGTCTTTATTTATGCAGTTGGTCATACTTATATTTCATACGATTGTCCTACTTTGGCAATTATTATACACGTGTACGTAAATAGACAGGTTGGTCAATTCCACATATTTCACATCAACTATTGATTCGTGCATTCGTTTTCGACAGAATTTCATTCCACAGTGGAATAATATGGGACAAACTTTAAAGTTTTATGGAATTTTCAGAGACTTATTTTTATCCAAAAAAAGGCAAAGAATTAACAAAAGGGAATTTGCATCATAATACTTGAAATACTACAAATTGATGGTTAATGTGAGTCAATTCAAGAGAAGGTTATTATAGACTCTGTACAAACATGTCACGAGTCTTACTACAAAACCTTTCTTTCTTCTCCCCCAAAACAAGAAAAAAATACGATATATTACACTTTCCGATATGTCTTTTGGCATCCGATTAACTTTGGCTTTGCAGAGAACTTACATCAGCTTTTGTGTATCTTTCAAATATGAAATCTGCTTAAGCTATGCTCGATGTTTTGGGGAAAAGCTACTGGTTTGATTGATAACACATCATTAGATTGTTGAATCATGTCATTATGCCACAGGCATTGGATCCTCCGTTGTGTGAGACTCTGATTCTTCACTACCGTGATTCCATAGTTCTTTAAGCTCTCCTCTTACCAACCCCAGTATGACGGCCAAACCTAGAGAGAAAAAACATTAGGTTTTGTTTGAGAACGATGGAGAGGAGTGTTCGAAAACAGATGGAGGAAAGGAAACTTAAGCTTCTGGTTTTACCGAGTGTGCAGGGTACGACGTATAATAGCGCAGGCTGGCCATGTCCGTCCATAAGATACAGACCTACATATGTCAGTAACAGACCTACAAAACAGAACAGGAAGAAACATTAATGTTTCTGTTAAGTTTCAAGACTGTGAGTCTGTGAATGTGAGAAGCCATCTCGATTAGCAAGTCAAGTTATGTTACTTTCTTCTCGGAAAAAATAATAGAGTTGAGATCATTCACTCAGTTGTATAAGCCATGTAAGGCCATTTATGTTCACAGAGTTAGTAATGCGTGGACACTTACCTATTCCATAGCCGATAGTCAACCAGAGGAAGTACCCATTTGATATTACCCTCTTTTTTATCTTGTCATATCTGAGATCAACGAGTAGAGCAAGTATTAATCGTATGGGAGGATTGGATGAGAGAATCGTTGAGAAAGAATCAATGATGTATGGGTTGAGAGATTTAAGACATTCTGGAGAAAACATGGGCAAAGATGGAATTCCAAGTTTGTTCTTTGAAGCTCTAAGAATATCACTGACTAAAAGTACCTGGAAGCAAAGGAAATGAGCAAACCGGGAAAGAGGATGTCCCCAAAACCAATCATGTCATAACCACCCCAAGGATCAAAGAACCGAGGAATCCTTAGTAGCATCGGAATGGACTCTCCGCTGCTGCTGTCTCCTTGGGCAACCTACAAAGAAGGGATCTCAAATAAGAATGTACTAGTTGAGCTTATCTGGGCTCTTGAATTACTCAATTATCACAAATCAACTACTAATTGATAAGTTATTGAGTTATAAAGATACTTGTGTAAGCTGTGGACAAAACGACAAAGATACTACAGCCCTACAACTTTTGTAATGATGTAATGTGATGGACCATAACGAATTTATGTGCCACAAAACAAACCTTCCAATCCTTAATATATCAGACATATGAAGCACATTTTTTTGTCAGAATTGCAGAAACGAAACTGAAATCACATAACTAGCACAATTCTAAGCTTAACCTGGATAAATTGAGTGTAGCTAAAGAAATGATAAATTATGGACTTTGTAAGAGAAACTCACCACAATCATAACACTCTCGTGAAATATCAATGGTGATATGAAGACCCAGAAAATGTCATAGACAAACGCGCAACAAAGAAGTACAGAAGCAACCTGGATTACAGACCACTATCAGCATATAACAGAAAACAATCATAATTCACTACAAAACAAACTAGATAAACTACCTTGATGTTAGGTAATCGAACCACTTGCAAGGCAGTGATCATCAAACATATGCCCTGTCAACAAGATGACAGCAAATATTTCACTTAGTGCAGCCAAGGAACCAAAACTTCTGGACGTGACCTCTTCCTTTATGGAAAGGGGGGAATATGAAACTCAGTTAACAAAGAAAGCAGAAGCGGTGATAAGAGAAATAATGAGAGGAAATGACTTCTAGATGCATTGAGATGAAGAAAAGAGAGCTACGGGAGTTACCAAAATGTCTTGGCCAACCCAAGAATACGATGTGTGCCGTTCTATAAACCAGAAAACAGCAAACGCCAAACAAACAATATTCACCAAAAGCGACAACACTGACATTGTTCCAAGCAAAGGGAGCTTCACAGATTTCCGACCCAGATGTCTGCATTTTCTGCAGGCGGATCAAACATATATTAGTTAAGAGATGTTGAGCGGAAAAAGAGAGAAGTGAAATAATCAGGAATATTTCAGAATACCTCAATATAACTGCCATAATGATGTTATGCATACCCTGAAAACAACAGCCATTAAATTGACGGAAAAAGCACATATACATTTAATCTAAATTCTACACAGGTTCAAAACCGCCGGATGTTAATGAAATTACCTGCATGCCGCCAATGCAGAAAAATATGGTGAGCACCCATACAAACCATGATGACATGAAGTAGAAAAGGAGTAGCAGAAATATGGAGGCTGTTACAATAAAAAATACAGCACCAGTGACACTTATATCAAGGATTTCCTTCTCTGGGTCATCTTTTCTGGTCCCAGCACTAGGAAATTCCTGGAAAAAATGAAGTTTAATTCAACCTACTTTCTTTGAAAAGACATATCCGTAATTCAGCATCATAACAGCTACATAAACTGGAGATTTGATCACCAAGTCCCCAGAATAACAAAGAGGCTGCTATGCTAAGTATCTTGGAAATATACACTAAGTGTATAGGATATTAAAGGCAGTTATTTGTAGATACCATACCATAGCACGCAAAAGTGCTTAACCTCAATTTTCTGGTATAGCTACAAATGGAGTACACCAAACAGAGACTTGAAAGATGTTAACCTTTGCTAATATGCTGTAAGATTCATTAGCTTGGTCAGGATCTGTAAGCTCTGACCACAGTGATGCAACGACAACAGTTCCCACAGCCATGAGCAATAACAATCCAGCTGTGAGGTCCACAACAGGACGCTTTGGAGCATACAACAAAAGCTCAACTGCATCATAAAGAAACTGGACTTAGCCTAGAAGAGATTTATACGAACACCAGATGGTTCATATTGTTAGAGATAGAGGACCAACAAGAGAAAAACTCAAGTGCAAAATTACAACGGCTCACCACTCTTATTGTCTACCATAGACTTGTTGAGAGCATCCCCGCTTGACTTGGAGATCATTAAGACAGGTATGCTCACATTTAGAGATGTGTCCTTTTCCATACATCCCATCTCATCAAGATCTGATAACAACAGATGATGACTAAATTAGATGATCCAAAGCTAAGAAACACGAAAAAATATCAATCCAAAACGGTATTGAACAAACCAAACCTTCTTTGTCATTAATAACCAAGAGAGCAGAAGCACCAGCTGCCTCAGCATGTTTTGCCTTCTCTGTGAAAGCACAATTGCCACGGATCGACAAGGCAATACGTCCATCTAACTGGAACAAATAATGTCAAAAAAAAAACTCATCTTGCAAATTACATGAATCTGAGGAAGCCATTGACTTCATTATAAAAGGAAGAAAAGAGAAACTGACCCTGGAAGAGAGATTGGAACAAGAGTCCAAAGGATCTACAAAAGCAGCAGGAAATCGAAGACTTTGATCAGCATCAGAAGGCAAGGCTGCTCCAAATTGAGCAGTTAGGCCAGTAAGATAGTCTCCTTCAACCCCATCAACCCAATTTAAGACCTTTACCTATATGAAGAGCATTTCAACCAAATTTAGAATCTCATTAACAAGAGAGAGAGAACTAGATGAATCAACTCCACTGAACCAGAGGATGATTGAATACGAAGTAAACACAAGAAATTGAATTACCATTTGAAACTTATTGGTACAGCCAGGAGACTCGAGGCTGGAATCCTCGGTCCACGATGATACATCCTCGGCCGCCGCTACCGAGAAACCAAGCAGAAGAAGAATCAATACTAGGGAAGAGTATCGGTGATTCGGCGGATCAAACGACGACATGACGCAATCGACGGAGCAAATCGGAGAGAAGGTGAAGAAGAAGAAGAAGAGACAAAGAGTTGCAGTTAAAATCTTATGGGATATATCGGACGGTCGACATTATGGGATATTTTCGATTATTAATTTAATAATTCTTTAAATGTTAAGTTTGCTGATTTTTTTACGACAGCTTTTTTGTTTCTTTGTTGTTGTTTTGATGCGTTACTTTTTTTTCTTTTTGTTTGGGTGCCAATTCTTTTGCTCAATTAATTAAAAGATATATAGTAGATCAATATGTCGATTTACGTATGTTGATACGAAAAAATACTTCAAAAGTATTTTGAGCAGATTTCAGATCCCCACGATGTATTTTGACTTGTCTAGAACAGTTGAACAGTTGGGAGAAACACCTTGTTAATAAAGATAAAACTACATGAAATTTACAATTTTTTTTTTTTAATTCTTTCTTTTTAAGTTCTTTTTGAGCTACTTTAAAACAATTTTTTTTATATCTGTTTGGTTTCTATAATACCTTAATTTACTTTGACAAGATGAATATTTTTCCAAAAAATCAAGTAAAAAGAGTCCATGACTAAAATAAAATGGATATTCAAAAATAAGAAAAAGAAAGAAAATAATAATAAATAAATAAAAAGAAGGGAAGGAGGAAAGAAAAGGCCTTTATTTACTTTGTAAAGAGAAGAGAAGATCTCTCAAAGAAACTCCTCTGACGTTTTTCTCCACCAAAATCTCTCTCAAGCTCCTCTCTTTTTCTTCCTTCTGCAACAACAACAACTGTTACTCATCTCTCTCTATCTCTCCCAAGTTTTTCTTTTTAATTTTTCTTTTTGTCGGAGATCGAGATCAGCTAGACATGGCTCCTGCCATGAAGATCGTCTTCGGTCTCTTGACATTTGTCACTGTCGGAATGGTCATCGGTACCCTCTCTCTATTTATAGTCGCCTACATTGGATTTTTAATTTGGTCTTCAAAGTTTATATTTTTATGTTTTCTCTCGGCCAAATTGACTCTATGAGAAATTGAAACGGCTCTTTGGTAAACTCATGGAGATTGTGTTTCTCTTTTCTTTTTTTTCCTGGAATCTGCAGCTTCCTTGTTACAATTGGCCTTTATAAATAGATTGGAAGATTCGTACGGTAACTCCTCTTTCTTTCTTATTTTCTTCATTTATATCTCTAGATGTGTGTTTGGTGATAGAATTGCACAAATATAGTAATGTGAGCTCTTGTGTTAGGGATTAAGAGGACATTTCATTACAATGTCAATGAATTTGTAAGAATAGATCAGGGTCTTTGATTATTGTTTATTATGCTTACTACAGTAGAGAAGATCCCTTTTGGATTTTCTATTGCTTGTTTTGTTGTTGTGGTTTCCTTTTGATTTCTATATTCTTTCTCCTTCTTATTCAGGACCTGGATTTCCGTCTCTAAGAGGGCTTCGAGGCCAGAACACCCGCTATCTACGAGGTTGGTGTGATCCTTTCTAGTCGAAATTATGCTTGCGTATAGGTTAACATTATAGTTTCATTCTTACTATTTGACTTTTGGCTTTACGACAAGACTCTTCCTGGAGAGTTTTTCATTTGTAGAATCGATAATGTCAACACTCGTTTATTTTCAGATGTTTCCCGGTGGGCAAATGACAAAGATGCAGAATTGTTACGGATTGGCAATGTAAGTCTATCGTATCCATTTTCCAATTGTTGTTCTTTCTCAGGGCCAATGGTCGCCCAAAATTTCATTTGTATATCTCTACAGTTAAAAGAAATGGTAGAATGAGAAGAAAGAAAAACTTTCAAATAGTTTGTACTGGCACATTGCGTAAATATACTATCCCTTTGTGAAAATAAGAGAATTTACATTCACATGTATCGTTTTTGTTTTGCTTCTGTAAAATCGAGGTCCGTTTTGTGTGCTTCCACCTAATGTTTGTTTTCTTTAGTGCAGGTCAAGCCTGAAGTAGTCAGTTGGTCCCCTCGAATTATTGTGCTTCATGACTTTCTAAGTCCGGAGGTATATACACGCCCCATTAATAAATTCGAGTTCATTGAGTTAGCTTTGTAGCAATGAGTTAGCTGATTGTAGAATAGTCTGTTCTTGCTGATGTTAGGCCTTAAAGTAGAGATAAAACTTGTTCATATCATCTTTATTCGAGCAAGGATAAGCTAAGATTTGAAAGAAAAGCAAAATCTTAGGCTCAGTTCTAGGCATTATCATAAGAATTAGCAAAAGAGCTTTTGGGAGTTTTTTTGTCTTGCCACTAAATATTTTTTTTGTTTCTCCTGATTTGTATATTTGCAGGAATGTGAATATCTAAAAGCAATCGCCCGGCCTCGCCTTCAAGTTTCCACTGTTGTTGATGTAAAAACCGGAAAGGTACTGGACAATACCTTCCTTTTAGTTCTGTAGAATAAGTAAAATTTCTATTACCTCCACTCTCTGCCTTAGATTGTTATATTGTTTCAATCAAACATTGGACACGAATAGAAATGCTCTCATGCCTTCAAAGTCATCTATATTCCCTTCCATATTTTCTTATTATCTGATAATTTTCTTTTTGCTTAGGGAGTTAAAAGTGATGTGAGGACAAGCTCTGGAATGTTTCTAACTCATGTAGAAAGAAGTAATCCAATAATACAGGTAGGTCACTCTCTAATAACTTTTAAAGGTGTGCCACTTGATCAACTTAACATTTTTGTAAATTTTATTCCTTTTCTTTTGCTATTATTAGGCAATTGAAAAGCGAATTGCAGTCTTCTCTCAAGTACCAGCGGAAAATGGAGAACTTATTCAAGTTCTAAGGTGCGTGCACAACTACAACCTTACTATTTTTAAAAATGAAAGCAAACAAAGCCTTTTTCTTGATTTGATGAATCAAAATCTGCTGCAGTGCAGATATGAGCCGAAGCAGTTTTACAAACCACATCACGATTACTTTGCTGACACTGTAAGTCTTCGGTTCTGTTTTCATATTTGTATCATTAGTGGATTGGTGGAGGAAGCTCTAGCTCTGATCAAAAAATGTAAAAAGAGTGGGCTACAGTGTTTAACTTTTGGTTTGGTCAATAATGTTGAGTTGGATCTGTACTTAATCTTCTCCTTTTTCATCATCTTAGAACATTTAGTCTGGAAACTATGTTTATCTTGTGTGTTCATCATTTTCCTCGTTTCTTTTCTTATGTTTTCCAAACAGTTCAATCTGAAGCGTGGTGGTCAGCGCGTAGCAACTATGCTTATGTATCTAACTGATGACGTCGAAGGAGGAGAAACTTATTTCCCTTTGGTATAATATATTCTCTGAGTTCATGCAAATCTTCAAAAAAGATAAAATAAACCAATGGTGTAATATCTCTCTTCCTCTCTATTTGAAATGCAGGCTGGTGATGGTGATTGCACCTGTGGTGGCAAAATCATGAAAGGCATCTCTGTTAAACCCACCAAAGGAGACGCAGTTCTCTTCTGGAGCATGGTTTGTTTCTTCAATCTCTCTATACTCAAACATGAATCATTGGGACTACTTTGAGTTCATTTACTTCTTGTGTTATTCAGGGACTCGACGGACAGTCAGATCCAAGGAGCATACATGGAGGATGTGAAGTTCTGTCTGGAGAAAAATGGTCTGCTACTAAATGGATGAGGCAAAAAGCTACTTCTTGAAGAACTTAACCTTTATAAAAAAACAAAAAGGAACCACAGGGACATATATTGAAACAATGTCATAGAATCTCAGAGTTTTGATTTACTCTCTTTTTGACCCTTTAATTTTAGAATTTATTATTTACATACATAAATCAATATAATGGTGTTTTACATTTCAACCACTCCAATAAATCCTAAATTACTGTAGCATAAACTGACATATAAAAAAATTACTGTTACAAAAAAAATGAAAATGATTTCACTGAAATAACGAAGGAGAGTGGCATTTTGGTAAATAAGAACAGAGTCCTATTTATAATCGCGGTTTCGTTGACTCGCTTCTATCTTGACCTCAGCAAAGAAAAACAATGGCGGCTTCTCTGCAATCAGCAAACCCTACATTGTCACGAACCCTAGCTTCTCCGAACAAATCTCCCTCCTTCGCCACCTTCCGATCTCCATTTCTCAGATTCAATTCCACCTCCGTCGCTTCCAATTTCAAACCCCTCGTTTCACGAGAAGCATCCTCATCGTTCGTCACACGCTCCGCCGCCGAGCCACAAGAGAGAAAAACCTTCCATGGACTCTGCTATGTCGTCGGTGACAACATCGACACTGACCAAATCATTCCCGCAGAGTTTCTCACTCTCGTCCCTTCGAATCCAGAAGAATACGAGAAACTCGGTTCCTACGCTCTAGTTGGTCTTCCAGCTTCTTACAAGGAACGATTCGTCCAGCCAGGAGAGATGAAGACGAAGTACTCAATCATCATCGGCGGCGAAAACTTCGGATGTGGATCGTCACGTGAACATGCTCCGGTTTGTTTAGGAGCAGCCGGAGCTAAAGCAGTGGTGGCTCAATCTTATGCTAGAATCTTTTTCAGGAACTCTGTGGCTACAGGTGAGGTTTATCCGTTGGATTCGGAGGTTAGGGTTTGTGATGAGTGTAAAACTGGTGATGTTGCGACGGTTGAGTTGAGGGAAGGTGATAGTATTCTGATCAATCATACGACGGGGAAAGAGTATAAGCTTAAGCCGATTGGTGATGCTGGACCAGTTATTGATGCTGGTGGTATATTTGCTTATGCTAGGAAAGCTGGAATGATTCCATCTGCTGCTGCTTGATTTTACCTTTTAGGTATGATTTTGTAACTTAGTGAGGATGAGGATTGCTTATAGATTTGGAATGAGATCGAATTTGTGGAGTAATATAGGAAGCTTGACATTGAATTGAATGATGCAAAACAGAGTTTTTTCCTCTTCTTGTTCTCAATGGTTCTGATTAGAGTAAGAGAACACAGTAGTAGGGAATCTAGTTCCGTCTTGTTTAAAAAGTGTGGATTTAGTGTGAGATTGATAATGACTGGTTATCAAGTGTTTCAAAGTTTATTCTTTCTCTTTACTTAAGACTTAGGTTACCAGTTCTTTTATCTTTCCATTTGTTCAATTAGATACGAAAAATTTGAACATGTCTAGGTTGTAGTTGTTAGGAGGGTGTATTGAACTTGTGTGAAAGTTATGTTGTTGGCTGATCTTTTTCATGCTCATATCCATTAAACTTGATTGTCCAATAGTAGAACAAAACATCATTCTTGTTTCTTTTATTTTGTTTTGCAGGTGTCAATGCAAGTGCATGAGAGTCTCTTGAAGGATCTTGATCCAATAAAAAGAACAATAAGAATATGTAATGTTTCCAAAAAGCTTATGAACCTACTCTATGTTTTATGAATATATATGACTATTGATGATTGGCTTAGTCTTCAGTTTCGGTTTTGCTTGTCTACATTTGGATGTTTCAGCTGCTAAAAATGCATGCATAGTTTATTTGAAACGACGTTTTCTCTCATTTCTTCCACTAATTTAATCTTCCGGTCATAAGAACATAACAAGAGCTCTGTTTTTGTCACACATGGCAATGTTCTAACACACTTTTGTCATAAAGTATAGAGAAATATAAAATCTTCTTTTTAGGCATCCGTTTCTAGAGCCTTTGTTTCACCGTAACCTACCCAAGAGTATCAAAACGCACGTTTGGAATTCTAAATGGCACTTTCGTAAATAGAAGGGTATAAACATTTTCTCCTTTTATATTGTTTTCATCGTAAACATTTCACACTAACTCAAGAGAGTAAAGAAACAATGGCGTCTTCTCTTCCTACATTGCCGCAAGCCTTACCTTCTTCGTTGACCAAAACTTCTTCCTCGGCTACCTTCAGATCTCCTTTCCTAATATTCAGTGGTTCCACTTCCTTCATCCCCTCCTCTATCTCCCTCACTTCACGTGGCACATCCTCCGCGACCATCATCCCACGTGCTGCAGCCGCAGAATCCGACTCTAACGAAGCCTTAGCCAACACTACCTTCCACGGTCTCTGCTATGTCTTGAAAGACAACATAGACACCGACCAGATCATCCCAGCAGGAGCCGCTTGCACCTTCCCATCAAACCAGCAAGAACGTGATGAGATCGCTGCTCACGCTCTCTCTGGTCTCCCAGACTTCCACAAAACACGGTTCGTTGAGCCAGGAGAGAACAGATCAAAGTACTCAATCATAATCGGTGGAGAAAACTTTGGTTGTGGATCGTCACGTGAACACGCTCCAGTCTGCCTAGGAGCAGCTGGAGCTAAAGCCATAGTTGCTGAATCCTACGCAAGGATCTTTTTCCGTAACTCAGTGGCTACAGGAGAGGTGTTTCCGCTCGAGTCAGAGGTTAGAGTCTGTGAGGAGTGTAAGACAGGAGACACTGTGACGATCGAGCTGAGTGATAGTGGTGGTTTATTAACTAATCACACAACCGGGAAAAACTATAAGCTGAAGTCGATCGGTGATGCTGGACCGGTTATTGATGCTGGTGGGATTTTTGCTTACGCGAGGATGATGGGAATGATTCCATCATTAGCTTAATCCTCTTCCACAACCATGATGGTGTTGTTGTATGCATAACTCTTTATATTTGATGAATATGTGTGTTTTAGAGTTCTCTATTTTCTTAACTTATCCGTTTGTTTGATTTAGTGTTGTTGTTACCTAAAGAATAAGAAATCAAAAGCCAAATAGACCAACATGTTCCAAGATATGTGAATATGGTGATTGTTTACTTAAATTAAAACAACTATGATTGCGTTTGAATAAATATTTTTGGGGAAATTGGAAATAAAGGGTACTTTTATTGTGATTTGTTCCATCTATACTTTATTTAGTCTTGATTGGTGAACTAAGGTTTATAATTATTGAAAACCTAATATCCCCTCAATTACAATATTAATAATGAAAATTACAATTAAAAATAATAATCAAAACTACATGTCCATGTTTGCGGCCACCTGAACCAACATTAATAAGAGTTTATGCACTTTGAAGTTTACGGCATCATATTCTCTTCGTCTTAAATATGTAACAAATACATATTATATATATATATAATATATACATGTACTAGTATAATTTTATGGTTGGCACTGTTAGTTTCGTGTCCAATATAATATGACTTAAGCTTATATCATAAAAACTTCTATTATTCGTGAATGCAACAACCATCGTTCCATAAGTTCAAATATTGATTTGCGAAATGCAACAGCCATCGTTCCATAAGTTCAAAGGAAAGTTCAAATATCAAATATTCAATTTTGCTAATTTTAAGACCTAGTTCCATAAGTTCAAATGCAACCTTGTTCGAAGTTGTGCGTATGTGATTCCAAGTATCTTTGGTAGAGAAAGTTGTCCGAAACACACATTTTTTTTTCCTTTCTAAAGGACACGGTCGTCTTCATGTTTTCGATTGTTCCATTCCAATGTCAGCATCTCTTCCATCAGGTTTATCGAGTCCACACAATGCCTTCTCCTTCTACGATTTGTTGAGGCTTCCGAAACTGTTGCGTATTTACTTATCCCATATCAATTACTCCACGATCATCTGCAATGTCTATAGCCGGCTCATATCACACCAAAACGAGGTCCGATCACCGTTTTTTATTTCAACCTTACAAAGAAGCTTCGCGGCATCCCAGTATTGGAGCATTTTTTTCAACATCCATGATCCAAGGCATGTGGTTTCCTTAACCGCCCAGAAAGACACTTGTTTAAGCAGAAACGTTTTTACCCATTTAAGCCACAGTGAGTCTCCATGAGAGGCAATGCGCCATATCAGTTTCAAACAACATACATCATTGGCTTCTTTAAGAGATCGTAAGCCAAGACCCCCCTCTTGTTTCGGTTTACAAATGTTCTCCCACGCTTTTTTTGCTTTGGTTGTTTTTAGTTCCCCTCCTGACCATAAGAACGCAGAACACAACTTATCAATATCCCTTATGCATTCTCGAGGAAGACGAAAAGCTCCCATCCAGAATTTACATATACTCCAAAGAACCGAACTAATTGAGTTTAATCTCCCAGCATAAGATAAGAACCGCGACGATCAAGATCCTAGTTTCTTCATTATTTGTTCAATGAGTAGGAGATAATCTGTAAATGATAGTCTTTTGGTGACTAGAGGCAGTCCCAAATACCTCACCGAAAGATTGACCATTGTAAAAGGAAATTGATCGACTATCTCTTGGTGAGATGTGTGTGACATTCCCGCAAGATAGACTGTGGATTTTTCCATACTGATTTTCAGACCCGAACATTAAGCAAAAACCTCCACAATACCTTCAGACCTTATTTTTCCGTCAGATAGAACCATAAGGTCATCCGCAAAACTACGATGAGTTAAGCCTATGTTCTTACATCTTGGGTGGTAACCAAACTTACGCAGTCCTGCCGCCTTATCTAACAGTTTTGAGAGCACATTCATACCAACCACAAAGAGATAAGGAGATAGAGAACATCCCTAACTCAACCCCCGAGAACTATTGAAATAACCAGCCAATTCCCCATTAACTTGGACCGAGAATGAGGCCGTTGTAACGCAAAGCATAGTCCAATGTACAAAGGCCGATGGAAACTCCATGGTTGCGAGAACATTTCTAAGAAAGAACCATTGAACCGAGTCAAATGCTTTTGAAATGTTTATGTTGATTGCACAACGGCTCGATATTGAGTTCTTGTGGTAATCCTTAACTAGTTCCGTCGCAAGCAGCAGGTTCTCAATTAACAACCTGTTTTGAGCAGACACTGACTGATTACCTTCAAAAATACTAAAATTTTTAGAACATATGTCAATTCTAAAATGCGTAGAACATGTATAATGTGTAGAATATATTATCTACATTTTTTAGAATTTAAACAAAAGTTATAACACGTTTTCTAAACATTTTAGAATAAATTTCAACTATCTCAAAAACTACTAAGGTTTGACGAAATCACAAATTTTCTTCTTGAACTCTTTTTCATCATTACTTGTCATTGTCAATATGTTCTTCTGATTTTTTCTTTATAAAACTTTCTAAAATTTGGTATATCTATTTTTAAGGGTAATTTTATCCTAAGTGACAATTTAATAATAAAAAAATATAGATAGACAAATCTAATTTTAAAGATCCTTTATTTCTAAATTTTTCCAATATTTTTTTACATAATTTGATATGTTTGCGATTTAGCAAAATTTATTAGTCACACTACTATATATATGAACTTACGAAAATCGTGATTTATGTTAGAACTATTTCGAAACTCCAATGTTTTAATTCTATTTTGTATTATAATAAAACTCGATTAACATCTATTCTAATTTCTGTTTTGCGCTTTATTAAATCCAAAAAAAAAAATCCTTAGATTTGATGATTTCCCCAACTGGAACGACGTCGTTTATTAAATCCGACGATTTATTAATAAGAAGTTAGACAACCTCGTATCGAAGAACGAAGATGTCTATGGTGCAGTAGTAATGGCTAGATTAAGTATGCAAAGAGTTCACAGGTTTGAATCTTTGGTTTATTCAATTTTTATTTTATTGTTTTGCGCTTTATTAAATCCTACAAACTCAATTGAAGTATATAAAGGGTTAGACTAGTATTGGCATGTAATAAGTTCGTGGTTCAGTGGTAACAAATATCGTTAAAATTAAGTGGTTGAAAGTTCGAATCTCAGCTTTTTAATTTTTTTTAAATCCCGTTTATGTTAATGAATCAATTATGGGATTGGCATTTATTCCAGCAATAATTATCAATTTAGGTGCGTTTATAGAACTTTGTGGTTTTAAGCATTTCACAGTATGATGAAATGACGTTATTACCTTACCAATAGCTGAAGAAAAAAAAAAATACAGTATATATACTGTATATATACTGTATTTTTTTTTTTCTTTTCTGTGGACGATATGACGAAAAGAGATGGTGGTGATGATGAAATCCGGTAAAGGAGATGGTGGTGAAGATGTTGAGATCCGATGAGAATGATGGTGAACGAGATGGTGGTGACGGTGATGAGATGATAAGATCTGATGCCCAATTTTGTTTAGATTTAAAGATAGAATTGAAAATTTTGATTCGGTTGATGTTTTCAATTGGAGCCCTTGGGTGAATTAGATACAATCCTCTTAGGGTTTAAATTCTTTTATTCAAAACGCAATCAATTTGAACTAACTGGATTGGAGTGGTGTTGGTAGCGGAGAGGTTTTGTGTTTTGGATTTTTCAGTTTTGGTTTATATTTGATAATAAATTGGAAGTTTTGATTCGATCAGTCTCTATGATGAGAGCTCTTGGGTTTACTAGACATGATTCCCTTAGGGTTTAGCTTCTTTTATTCAAAACAAAATCAATTGAATGAGTTCATCGGAGGAGATCGGTGTTAGTGACGGAAGAAATTGGAGGAGAAGAAGGAGATGGTGTTGATGGCGTTGAAAGTGATGACGGTGATGGATTCAACGGAGCACTACGAGTGATGATTGTTGTCGGAAATCGAGTGGTCTCGTCGGAGAAGAAACGAATTACGGACATGGATAAAAATGTCTTTTTCCTTAGCCCATAAATACCCAAATTGAAAGGCTTGGTAATAAATTCTCAAATTGAAAGTCTGAGCCGAACAAAGTCCCAAATTGATAATAACCCCTTATGTTAATTTTTTTGGTTAAAAAATTGCATAAAAGTTAAAAGGTGGTCAAATATTATTCCACGAACAAAAAAAAAAAAATTATTAAGATCTAGGGTTTGTCATGTCTCGGAAGGGGAAACCGAATTGCACTCAGATGAAGAAACGCAGTCGCCAAGAATCTAAGACACGAGCAATGAGATCTTCCTTCCATTCATGTTGCTTGTACATTGTATTTCTCTGTACGTTGTGGTTGCTGGGTACATTGAGCTACACTTACTATGCTGCAACAACAAAGGATGCTTTGCCTGAGACTCCAGGCTTCAAGTTGAGGAGAATGAGTCTCAGAGCAAAGCATCCGGTTGTTTTTATCCTTGGAATAGTCACCGGTGCTTTGGATTTATGGGAAGGAAAGCAGTGCGCTAATAGATTCTTTAGGGAACGTTTCTGGGGCGGAAGTTTCGCCAACCTGCTGATAGAGTAAGCTTCTTGAACACCTTAATATGAAACTCTTCAAGTCAATTTTAGGATCTTGTTTATCTTGCTTAAACTGCGCGAACAAATTCTTCATAGAACGTTCTTGGGAAAGAAGTTTTGCCAACTTGATGAAAGAGTAAGCTGCTTGAATGTTATTGGGGTTGTTGAATCTGCTTACTATTACGAACTTCAAGTCAATCTTGAAATTTTATATGGAACTTCAAATCAATTTTAGGATCCAGCTATGATCGTCGGAAAAAAATATGACGTTGAAAAGAATAAGAGAGATTACCTCATGATGCCTCGAATGGGATTCTGCAGCCGTCAAAATTCGTACAAAATTTTGGGACTCTTCAAGTGACCTAGGTATACTGAAATGATAATTTGATATAAAAAAATTGATAATTTGCGATGAGGTGAAAAGTTTATATAGCACTTATTCCCAAATGGTGAGTGGTGGATGCAATCAGAACAAACATCTAACCCAAAACAATTGAACGATTGAAAAAGAAAAAGACAAGACATGCTATTCAAGTATTGCACTCTATTTGTACAAAAGCAATTTAAAAAAACAAAAAGCTCATCCAAAAAGCTAAATGATATACTCCAATGAAAAACAATTTGGTAGGAAAATTTTAACCATAGATGTATTTATGCACATCTAAATTTAATAAGGACTTAATAATATACAGATGTAACGTTTAACTGCTTTTAACATTAATATGAAAATGCTATGCGGTACAAGATGTTGATCCCTTAAAAGAAATTTAGCGACTGATGGGGTTATATGGTCTATATTTCAATAATAAATGTATGCACATATATATATATATATATATATATATATATTTGTTAGCCTGAACTTCATTTTTTTTTAAAGGTATTGTGCCTTTTTAAACATAATGTAATGCACATGAACTCTTCAATATCAATTGGTACGGAATATAAAAATCATGAACTTCTTTAATAGATGATTTTGCGCTTATAGTACTTTCGAGATGATGGACACAAATGGAGTTAATCTACCTAACAGTATACATATACTCCATATGTTTTTGTTTTTATTTTATTGTCAATTGTTCTTGCATTAAAAGTTTGTATTTCATATTATTATTTTAACATATCGATATAGTTTATTTTAAAATAACTATAAATAAAATATTATTTTTATATCTTAAGGAGTTGTAACTAAACATGTATACATAAAAAATCTTGAAAAATGTAAACAAAAATAATAATTCAGATTAAAATATAAATGTATCCAGTTTAGCTAGTATAATCAATATTTGAGTATAAATATGTCTCATATGTCGTCGTTCTGGATACTGGATAGTACTAATTTAGAGAGTTATCTCAAACCAACGCTCTTTCCCTAAATCCTTATGATATAAACACAAATCTTTTTTTCTCTTGGTGAATCAGTTTGGTGGAAAAAAGCCAAAATTAATATTTCACTATTCGATTTGTAATAAGTGTAAAATAATTCCGTTGGTAGTTTTCTCATTATACATACTTTTTTTTTTTTGTTGGGCAAATCTCATTGTACATACATGGCATATTTTTCTTACTCTACTAACCAATTTGGTTTGGATATTGGAAATTTGGCCGGTATAAATAACGATTATAAAAAACCAATTTGGTTTGGTTATTGGAATTTTGGCCGGTATAAAAGAACCGTTAAGCGATTTAAAAAAAACAAAAGGAAACAAACATCGCTAAACCTAAATTTGCGACTCTTATTACTTTATTTATAACGCCGCTCTTTTTCTCCATTGTCTGTATACTCTGAAAAAACATGGCAACCACAGAGGTAAAACCCTCCGCCGTTAAAAACCCTAAAAGAAATCGAAGACCATCACATGGTCCGAAGAAAGATCTGAAGAAGAAGTCTAAAAAGACTAAGAAGTCGAAAGCTCCCACCTTTGATAAGACCATTGAGAAGAGTATAAGAAACGACCAGAAAACCGAGAACGAAGATGACGAGCAACTGTATTCGGAACCGGTATCGGCCTCTGAGCAGCTTAGCTACTTCTTGAATCAGCTTGAATCCGCCATTGGTATCAAGGTTTCTTCTTTAGAGCTCGAACCCATTAAAGGTTCGTCCTTTGTTTTATTCTAGATCGGTCTCTATAAGCTTCTGTTTAAGATTATCTTATGGGTTTAGAGATCCCAAAAATGCGAGCTTTGATTATTGATTCGACTTGTCAATGCACAAAATTTCCCAAGTTCTGATAGATTGTAGATTTTTCTTGATTGATTGCAGATACGTGTATAGTTGAGTTATCTCAAAGATTGGATCAAGATGTAAGCAACTTGGGAGAGCATATAAAGCTTTCTTGTGGGTCTTCATGGAGAGAGACTCTTTGTGAAGGAGAGACCCTTGAACGGAATGTTGAACCTGGAAACCCATCTGTTCTTGTTATTAGTTCCTCTGCTCTGAGATCTTTGGAACTTCTAAGGTATCATTGTATATTTGTTATTGCTTATTTGAATAAAGAGGTGCTTAGATTAATCCTGTTTTATGTCTGTAGGGGTTTGCATTCATTGACTAAGCATTGTCCAGCAGTGAAGTTGTTCTCAAAGCATTTGAAGGTCGAGGAACAGGTAGTTTTCTATTCTTACATAGATTTGTCTATAGAGAAAGATTCACAAATTGAAATTGCCATGTGAGCTTTTCTGTATTGAATCTTGTTTTGGTTCTCTTGTGTGGAATGCAT
>NW_003302552.1:21080028-21096943 GCF_000004255.2 Arabidopsis lyrata subsp. lyrata
ATTTGCACGTCAGTCTGATCCCATTATGTATAATATATAACATTAAGAGTTGCTGCATACTCATGTAGTTCATTTCTTTCTTCTTTAAGTCATGCTAAGGATTTGGGAAGTGATGATAAGATATATCAATATGTCATAGGCACATGCAATGCTGAACGTATTTGCACGTCAGTCTGATCCCATTATGTATAATATATAACATTAAGAGTTGCTGCATACTCATGTAGTTCTTTTCTTTCTTCTTTAAGTCATGCTAAGGATTTGGGAAGTGATGATAAGATATATCGATATGGCATAGGCACATGCAATGCTGAACAATATATATTTGCACGTCAGTCTGATCCCTTAAAATATCCATCATTAAGCATATACTCAGTGTTATTCATATCTCTCTCTGTCTTTCTTTCTTGTAAAGAGTCTGGGATATGATGATAAATATATCGATATTTCAGAGCCATATGCAATGCTGAACGAACTATTTGCACGTCAGTCTGATCCCAGCTCTTGTTTTTGTTTCTTTATTTGCATATAAGACTATAGCATAAATCTCACATCATAGCTATTGTTTTGGTTGGAACTTGCAATTAGAGGCGCTTCTGCTTTGGTCTTAAAATGAAAGTTGTTTCCGAAAATCTTTGTTTGTGTTCTCAATTCTGTTGTAGATTTCTCAAGCTCAGTTGTTATACGCTCAAATTATTAACTCAAGTTCATTGCGTTGCAGGTATCTCTGTTGAAGAAACGGGTGAATATTGGGAGCGGCACACCAAACAGGTTAGTAAATCTCATCACTTCCTTCGACTTAAATCAAATTTCATTGTTTTCCTTGACTTGTGTCTTCATATCCTGACTGTTCTCTTGCTCTTCTGTGCAGAATCAAAAAGCTAATCGACATAGAAGCGTTAGGGCTTTCGCGTTTAGATATGATTGTGGTGGACATGCACCCAGATGTCAAGGGATTTTCCTTATTCACATTGCCTCAAGTCAGGTTGGTTTCTCAACTCTTGAACAAGCTGCCCCATCATCATCAATCGAGTGAATTTTTCTGATTTTTATTGTCTGTTATATTTGCAGAGATGAGTTTTGGGATTTGTATAAAAACTGCTTCCACCAGAGAGTCTTAGAAGGAAGACTACGTATCTGCATGTATGGTCCGAAGCCAGCTCCAAACTTAAAGAAGAAGAAAAAGAATTAACTTTGATTGTTTAGTTGTATCAAATTCTTAAAATTATCAAAGAAAATCTTATACTCATCTGTTTTTTTTACCTTCCAAGATAACTCGGATTTGAGATTTCTTGGTTCAAGCGGCTGCTCCAAGTCTAGATCAAAGAAATTCTACTGAAAATGTTTCACATACAAAATATAATGGATTTTGAACGCCACAAAACTTTTGCTATCAAATCATCATACTACTTAGCTCTGATTTTGCAATACTTGATTTGTTTATCATACAGTGATTAGCTTGTGAGAGAAATGCAGTATAGCTTTTGGCCTAAAGTAGTGCACTAAAAAAAATCCTCTAAAAGTCAAATCAACACAAAAGTATACTATAAATAAATGAATGTATATATCTCTGGGAAAGTGTGTATGTGGGTTTGTCCAATAGATGGTGGGGAAGAAGATCCCACAAATGCAGAAAATAGTGGAAACACCACCCAAAGAGCTTCTAGATGTTTGACTTTAGAAGTTTCCATTAAACAAGAAAGACATTCAAAGTAATGTCTTTTTTAGTTTTGTGAAAGATGCATGATGATCCCATTATAACATAGTTTTAAGATAATATAGATTTCTCTCTGTGTTCCATTTTAGTGTACAGTACATAGCTCTGTTTCATTAGATCATATTTATCAGGGCAACTATGGCCCTGTTCTAAGAGTTTTTAAATATTAAAACTGATGAAAAGTTGGGTTTGGGCTAGGAACGCGTTCTCCTGCGAGAACAGTTCGGAGCCATGTTTGTGTGTACGTGGCAGGCCGTCATTGGTCAGGAGATGTGGAAATGGAAAAAGTCTAGGTTTTTCTTTCTTTCCTCTTACATTATTAATATTTTTTCTCCTTTAAGATCAATCTTCAAAGATGCACTTTTGCATATGCCCTTAGAGATGTTTGTAAGAACACTGAACACCTATAATATAGACTTGTCAACTGAACGAATTAATGAGTATTTTATTTTTAATCCTATTTTTAATCCTAATTAAATTAAATTTATAGTCAACTCGTTGTTGTGTGACATGACACTTTTTCTAAAAGGAGTTTTTTTTTTTTCTTTCTTTTTTTGATAAATTTTTCTAATAGGAGTTATTATGATCATTTTTAATCAACAACAGTAACAAGATAAAAAAGTGTCGAATAGTTTGTTTGTTTTCTCCACGCAATGGTTTTATTTTGGTATACGAATCTGCATATGAATTACCAGTAAAAAAAATTACTGTAAAATTCTGCCAGTAACTTATTTCACGTGGAATGTATAAACTTTTATTAGATAACTTGTTGATTTGGTAAATCTTTTTGTTATGCTCTGCCTTACTTACTGCATACAATAAGTGAGTCAGTGAGAGTTACTCAATGGCCCTAAATGATAATTAAATATAAAACTATACAAGGAATAGATAGAGTAAAGATGAATGAAATATATGTGAGTGAGATACAAAATGAGATATAAATAAATGTATTCTACTTATGTCTTTAAACAATTGCAAACAAATATTTTCTTTTGAAGTTTTTAGTGGGATAAGTGGACCGAGTGAAATGCTCATTCCATTCAACATAAATGGTTAATTAGCAAAAAATTGATGAATACTTCACTCCACCATAGTTTATTCCACTAACTAGACATCTATTTGCATCTCATGAAGTGTTACACAACTATATATCTATGCATTATGTTTCAGTCATTAATTACATATCAATATCATGCATAAGGATGTGAAAGAACATTAGTATGATTCTTCCTTCTATTCAGATAAACATATTCAAGATAATGACAGAAACTTCTCAAGACTTAAAAAAAAAAAAAACTTACTAACCTCATAAATCGATCTAGAATGTGGTACACTTAAGATAGTATAGAAACTAAATCTAATAATCAATCACCTAAGCAATAAGAGTTCCAAATTATGTCGTTTACAATTTAGAATTAGATTAACTTTATCCTTTTTCATATTATTAGGTAGCCTACTGGCAAACAAGAAACGAGGAAGTGTGTAATAATTGGATATTCTTATATTATAAAGTAAATAATCTTATAATATTTTTAGGGGGTCCATCTTATAATATTAAACAATATAGTTTTTTGTTGGCAAATGAAAAAAAAAAAAAAAAACTCAAAATAGTTCATGTAATTCTTTAGAAAGTCGATAATTAATGTTATTTTCTTAAAAGCACACGTATTGCTTAGGTACATTATATGTCACATTTTTTGGATTAGCTCCGATGGTGATTGGTAGCTTCAAACTGCAGAGGCGAGGAGAGAAGTCGTTCATGCCGGCTCTAAATTAAATGATTTGAGTGTTTTAAATTTATTTTTTTAAAACAAATGTATGAATGTAACCAAAATGGGATACTATTTGAGATACGATTTAGTGTGTAAGAAAAGGTGATAATTCCATACTTAAGTCTAAGATTTGATTTTGCACCAAAAAAAAAAAAAAAAAAGTCTAAGATTTGACAAGATGATAAAACACTGTCAATTGATCTTTCTTATACTTGCAACAAATGCAAAATAAATATAAAAAAATAAAAAAGAGAGAGAGAAGAGTAATTGGATTCTTACTTTTTGTTTCTGATAGAATACAGTAATTCTGATGATGGCCAAATCATTCCTATTTTTTATCCAAAGTGACAACTTTATTTGCAAATATTCTTATGACGTCAGCATGATTCATGTATCTGTTTCTAAATGCGAAAGACCTTCCAATTTCATTCATACGGAATTACGGATATAGACAAATAGGTGGGGATGTGTCTTTAGTCAAATGGTTAAGGAATGGATCGGACCTTGTCGCGTCACTCGTTTCAATTCCACTAAATTGCGTTATCCCGTGTATTAGAGATTAGGAATGGATCGGACCTTGTCGATCCAAAGATGTAAAAAAAAAAAAAAAAAAAGTTTTTGTACCCAAATTTTGATGACGTCAAGGTTGCATAGGTGTCTATGTATGCAAAAGTGACACGTGTCAGATCCCTATGTCACACGTTGGCTAGTAGAAAGTCTAGAGATAATCTCTCATATTCGTTCACTTTTGAACTGGTCTTCGATGTTAATCCATATTTTAAACTTCTAAACTAGAAAGATTCAATTCAGATTGGCCAATAAATTAATTTATTTTAAAGGTTACGACATTGTCTTATTTATTAGCTTAAAGTCCAGTTTACTTTGCCCTCTATTATTAGTTAAACTTATATCTCAGTAACTTTTTACTTTATCGTGAACTATTGAATCCAAATTTGCATATTGATCAATCAAATAAGATAACCGAGTTATTCAGTCTAGTCTATAACCAAATCGACAATAATGAATACTGAACTGAGTATAAACATATATAATTTTGTTTTAGAATTTTGCTTGTCATACAAAAATCATAACAACTACAAGTTTTTTACTTGAAACCCGATTTAAACCTTCTTAAACCAAAAAAAAAGTTTCAATATCAATATAATTTGGTTATAATCCTTGTCATTTGACTGATGAATTATTTGAAAGACATACTGAAAAATAAAAATCAAAAGCTATATTGGAAACTAGATTTAGACACACTCAATATTTGGAGATAAAAGATTGGATTTTTTTTTAAAAAAAAGAACTTGTGTCTATCAGAAATCTATAGAACAAAGGTTAGATCATAGTGACGTGAGCATGACACAATGCATCCCGTGTTGGTTCCAAACAATGCGGCGGTGTAAGCTTTTTGAAGCCCATTATGGCCCACAAACCATTCAAAGCCAGTCTTGATCCTTTCTCTCTATAAATAGACACACAAAATCACAACACCAAAACACATCCAAAATTCGTTTATTACCGAGAAAAGCACCAACAAAAAAAAAACGACATTAAAGAAGTATATGAGAGCTGCAATAATCAGAGCAAATTCACTTGGAGGTTTGTTTTCATTTAAGTTTATCAGAAACATCAAATCAATGTCTTCTTCTTCTTCTTCCCAAGATTTCGTATCAAGACCTGTAATCAAGAAAGTCTTCGCTAAGCTTCAGAAAGAAGGAGATGGAGCCGTCGTTAGACGCGGCATTTCCAGGTTCCTTAGTCTCTCTCTTTTTGTCTTTCTCTTAAGAAAATTCAATGAGCTTCAAGTCTGATAAATTTTCCTATGAATTCAGGAGCGAGCAGAAGTTATTAGATCCGTTCTTGATGCTAGATGAATTCTCCGGTAAATTCTTGATATTCCCTTTGCAAGCAACCATTTTATTTACTTAGCTATCCATTAAAAAAATTAGCCATTTTTAGTTATTATCCATTTTAAAACAGATATTTATTGGTGATTTTCTAATTTATGTTTTACTCTGTGTTTTTTTTTCTTTGGAGCAGTTTCGCCTCCAGCTGGATTCCCTGATCATCCTCACAGAGGTCAATATTACCATTACATACATATATGAAATAGAAACCTTTATTAATTATCTAATGTTTCTTTAACATTTTGTGGAATTAATGATGAACAGGTTTTGAAACTGTTACATACGTACTAGAGGTAATAATATATAAATAATACTCCCTCCGTTTTCGAATAGTTGTCATTTTAACTATATGCACACAAATTAAGAAACTATTAATGTTGTTAGTTTTTCAATATAAAAATATCATTAATTATCTACCTAAACATAATTTAACTAATAGTAAATCAAGTTGCATAATAAAAATAAATATAAAAAATAAAAAAGTAATAAATTTTGCATCGAAAACTGAAAACGATAACTAATTAAAAACAAAAAATTTCTCTAAAACGACAACTATTCGAAAACAGAGGGAGTAGTATTTTTTATTATGAATCTTTAAAAAAACGTTTTAAAATTATCTTATTCGAATTTAATTTTTTGTGGTTTAGGGAGGAATCACTCACCAGGACTTCAAAGGTCACAAAGGTACAATCTATGCTGGTGATGTTCAGGTAAAAAATAAAAAACAGAATTAACTGTTTAATTATTCCATAATCCAACGATCTTTAAAGAACCTAAAAAGTTACTGGACATTTTTACAGTGGATGACTGCAGGAAGAGGAATCATTCATTCTGAAATGCCTGAAGAAGAAGTTAACAAAGGTTTACAACTTTGGATCAATCTTTCCTCCAACGAGAAAATGTAAATTAACCCACTTGCAAATTCGACATTTTTGGAATCTTTAAACCGGAAATTGACTCTTCATTTTTCATTTCCACAGGATAGAACCAAACTACCAAGAACTGTCGCATTCAGACATACCAAAAGCAGAACAAAACGGTGTTGAAGTCAAAGTCATTGCAGGAGAATCAATGGGAATTCAATCCCCTGTTTACACAAGAACACCTACAATGTTCCTCGATTTCACTCTCCAACCAGGAGCTCAAATCCACCAGAATGTTCCTGAATCTTGGAATGCGTTTGCTTACGTTCTAGAAAGTGGTGAAGGCGGTGGCGTTTTCGGTTCTTCGAACTCTTCCCCTGTTTCAGCCCACAACGTTGTGGTGTTCGGGCCAGGGAATGATGGTGTTAGCGTGTGGAACAAGTCATCTTCGAAGAAATTGAGGTTTGTGTTAATTGCTGGAGAACCGATTGGTGAACCGGTGGTTCAATACGGTCCGTTCGTGATGAATACTCAAGCTGAGATTGATATGACCATTGAAGATTATCACTATGGTAAGAATGGCTTCGAAATGGCCAAGTATTGGAGGTCACAATGATAAAGAACTAATAATCATCACTACTTTATTATTTTCGTTTCTTTTCTTTCTATTTTAATTATGTGTGTTCTAATTGGATAATAATAAAATGAAAACAAACGTTTTTTTTCTTTCTCTTTTGCTAAATTTGTGGGTGGGAACCCATTAAATCCGAGGCTGACTATTTTTTAAGTTCCAAACATTGTCATCATTATTAAGGAAGTCTTCCACAATTTTAGTTTAAATTACAAACTGTTCATACTATTATATTGACATATGAAGAAAGCATAAGACACTTTCTATGATTCTTAAAATGTCTAAATGTGAATAAGACAGACAAAACAATTGTTAAATTCCAAACGCGTATTAACACAGTGAAGTGACATAAACATGATTATTTTGTCTCAACTCTCAACATTATGATTTAATTATATAGTGGACGCAATAAATATACTGACAACATTGCTTCAACAGTTCAACTGCCGCATCTATTCGAAATTAAGAACCAAAATTGAAAATTGAAATAAAATTTTTTATCGTTTTGTTTAGATAGTAAATTTGCGGGCCAATGAACTAAAGCAGCAGTTGGAAAATATCAAAATTGATTGAACAATCATAAGTTTACAAAAGTTACAAAAAGGAAGTAGAAATGAGAACATAACTTGTACACTGACCAAACTTCATGCCCAAGTTGCTCACATTTCTTCTGTATCTGTAACACATTTCTCTCTTCTTCTTTTACTTTAACTGAGAACTATAAGAATCTACCTCTGTCTTTCTATAAGTTAACCGGGAACACAATTTTACCCGAAACCAATCCGCAGGACAAAGAGAAACCGGTACAAAGATGTTACCTCGAACAGCAAGAGAATGTCTTTGTTCCTTCGTTCTCGTTCTTAACCAAGCTAACCCGATTTACGGTTAGCTCCTCTTTGTAAGAATCAGAGTTCAATTGCTTTCGACTAATGTTACTATAGATCTCCCGAATAACCATCTCGAAAGCCGTCTTTACATTGGTCGAGTCCAGCGCAGATGTCTCCATGAAAAACAATCCTTCAGACTCAGCAAGACTCTTACCTTCCTCAACACTCACCGCTCTTATGCTCTCGAGATCACATTTGTTTCCAATAAGCATTTTTGCTACTGTTGTATCAGAATGAGCTGCACCAAGATTCATCATTACTGTCAAAACTCACTCTAAACCCAGCTTATCACAATTCCAAGCTCGATAGAGTAAAGATGCAAACAAGAATCGAAAATTCTACTTGAAGAGTATGTAACAGTTCAGAAACAATCATTGCATATGCTTCATCATTCAGTTTCATGATTATCATAAATCTAAAGAATTAGATAAACTTGACTTGACTTTGAATCAAAGTCTCATGAAGTCATCATGAATCTTTCAGATCTAAAAATTCTCACCAGCAGCATCACTATCGCAATGATTCAATCCTAAAATTCACACCTAATCCAAATCCAAATCGATCCCTACTCTAATCAAAATCAACATTCATATTTGCAGATCTCACTTACTGTTGAGCTCATCGAGCCAGCGACCGACGTTTTCGAAAGTGGAGCTACGAGTGATGTCGTAGACGACGAGAGCTCCAACGGCGCCACGGTAATAAGCAGAAGTAACGGCACGGAAGCGTTCCTGGCCGGCGGTATCCCAAATCTGAGCTTTGACCTCTTTGCCGTCGATGACCATGCTCTGAGTCTGAAACTCGACGCCGATGGTGGCTTTGGAATTGGGATTGAACTCGTTACGGGCGTAGCGAGTGAGGAGATTGGATTTGCCGACGGCGGAGTCTCCGATGATAACAATCTTGAAGAGGTACTCTTCACCTCTCTCGTCGTCCGACATTTCTCCTTCTTCTCTGTAACGCTTTGTTGGAGAAAGAGAGATCAACGGAGGCTTTATTAGGTTGTTTGTGAGCGCAATGAATGTTATTATTTTGCGCATGAAATTATATTCCATCATTAATACACTAAGATTTTTCTTCTTTTTAAAATTAAAGCAATACTAGATTTTAACCCGCGGTACACCGCGGGGCTATATTTTCTTAAAAAAATCAAAATGTAATTTGTTTGATAGATTATTTTGATTGTTAATTTTAGGATTTCACCCGTGGTATACTATCTTTTATAAATATCAACCCAAACCCGTCCCATCATATTACCCGTCCCGTGAAATTAAACATCATTTAGTTATTTTTCTTTTTAATAATACTTTTATTTAAAAGCTATATAATTCAAGTCAATTTAAAAATTTCTTTTAAATGGTTCCCATAAGATATATATACATATATATTAAATTTGTATAGAGTTGAAATAATATTAATATTACAAACTTTTTATATAATTTAAATATTATAAATATTTTTAAAAATATGCAATATATATTTTTTGTTATTGAATAAGAGGATATTATGTGTAAGAAATGTAGAAAATAAGAGTTTAATATTTTTATTATGGAGTCGTAAGAAAAATCTTTTATTTCTATACATGTTATTCGTTTATTAATAATAAAAGAAAACAAATCCTTTAAATTAGATATTAACTAAAATAAACGCACCATAATTACTTATTAAGTAACAACCAATAAATTTCACCAAAAAATAGGTAACAACCAATAAATTCTAAACGCAGTAATTAAAGAATGAAATATTAAAAAAAAATATCAAATAAGATATAAGAATCTTAAAATAATTGAATATCTAAATAATTTAATTGTTAGTGTCGATTTTAATGCCTTCATTAATGTGGATTTTTTTTTTTACAGAGAAATATTTCCTAAAGATTATCACATTAATGACTCAGAAAATTAAGGAAGATATGAATTTATGATTCTCGAAATCGTATTGGTAATATCTTTAATTAATATTTTTCAAATTTAAATAATTAATGCCAATGGCATTCATCCGTAAATACATTCCAACTCCAGGATTTATTTGCTAAAAGTCATCCAAAAATGTATATATAGATTGATAGATTATTTTGATTGTTAATTTTATGATTTCACCCGTGGTATACTATCTTTTATAAATATCAACCCAAACTCGTCCCATCATATTACCCGTCCCGTGAAATTAAACATCATTTAGTTATTTTTCTTTTTAATAATAATTTTATTTAAAAGCTATATAATTTAAGTCAATTTAAAAATTTCTTTTAAATGGTTCCCATAAGATATATATACATATATATTAAATTTGTATAGAGTTGAAATAATATTAATATTACAAACTTTTTATATAATTTAAATATTATAAATATTTTTAAAAATATGCAATATATATTTTTTGTTATTGAATAAGAGGATATTATGTGTAAGAAATGTAGAAAATAAGAGTTTAATATTTTTATTATGGAGTCGCAAGAAAAATCTTTTATTTCTATACATGTTATTCGTTTATTAATAATAAAAGAAAACAAATCCTTTAAATTAGATATTAACTAAAATAAACGCACCATAATTACTTATTAAGTAACAACCAATAAATTTCACCAAAAAATAGGTAACAACCAATAAATTCTAAACGCAGTAATTAAATAATGAGATATTAAAAAAAAATATCAAATAAGATATAAGAATCTTAAAATAATTGAATATCTGAATAATTTAATTGTTAGTGTCGATTTTAATGCCTTCATTAATGTGGATTTTTTTTTTTACAGAGAAATATTTCCTAAAGATTATCACATTAATGACTCAGAAAATTAAGGAAGATATGAATTTATGATTTTCGAAATCGTGTTGGTAATATCTTTAATTAATATTTTTCAAATTTAAATAATTAATGCCAATGGCATTCATCCGTAAATACATTCCAACTCCAGGATTTATTTGCTAAAAGTCATCCAAAAATGTATATATAGACTACAAAATATGAATTTGTTTACTTTTTTTTTATTTCAGGGACCAAATATGAATTTTATATTTTTTTTTTTGTTTTTTAAGAAATTTAAAATTTGATGAAATGAATTCATTTTTATTTATATCAGGACCAAATATCAATTTATTTGTTTTATGAGAAAATTTTATATTTGATGAACTAAAGAGATCTAACTTTCTTCGAAGATATATACTGTATACACAATTTTTGTTTGCCTCCAAAAGGAAATTAAATGGTGTATAGTTTACAACAACTTAAAACCTAATTGGTAACAAGTGGATTTTCCATATCAGTTTTCAAAAACAAAAAAAAAATATATAAAGAAATTGGTATTTGTACATTTATTTCCTTCAAATAATGATTTTGGTTCAGTTAAGGTTTACTTTATACATTTGTTGGAAACTTTCAACCGATCCTGATATTTTTCTGAGTTTTTCATTCACAGATCAAAACGTACGTAGGATTGAGAACTATTCACACACACAAACGCGCATCTCTTTCAAATCTCAAATAATGGGTTTTGCTCTAATTAGCTAAATTAACCAACTTTGAGAAAAAAAAAAGAAAAAAAAACGAATGATTGAATTTTAAGTTATAATTAACGTCAAGACTTTGAGAGAGTGACAAAACCCCAACCTTAATTAACCTATCATCACTTTCATTAGACCTCCAAAATAACTCCTTCCTGCTATGTTTCTTTATCTGTCTTTGAATTGGTTCTTCTATTACTTTATTGCATCATATTTGGAAACATAACGCATCAATTCATCATCGTTTCTTGCATGCCCCACAAGTACATTTCTCCATTCCCTTTTCCAGTGACTGCACATACCAGATCATTTAAAAAATCATATTAATTTCTCCATATGCATACTTGAATAAGACATTAAGACCTCGACATGTGAATAAACCGGACCTCAGAATCTAACCGATCAAACATGACGTAGACCAATCGCGTGTGTATATATGATAAATATAGTATAATTAACCATCTATCTGTATGTTTAAGTAGAGCTATTATGCATGATTCTTAACTTAGAAGAGTCTATTGTTAACGTACTTCTATTACAAAAGTTTTTTAACAAAATTTAAGATGCAAGTATGATCAGTTTTATGTTAGCAGGGTGAAAATGATATAAAGAAAACATTATTATCATGAGACCAACGCAAAAACCTTATTGTTCATGAGAATGTATATATTTTAATTAACAGTCACATGCATGACATTTTGATGTCATGTAATTTTATTGTTGTCATGCATGTAATTTTCTAAGTGGGGATTAAAAAACACGTCTGAGTAAATTATATGATTCATGATTTGATCATATTGGGCGATAACTTACCACTATACACCATAACTATTTTCTAAAATAATATAATTTGGCTTAATGTAACATTTTCTCAACATATATGAGGAATATGATACCCTTTTGCTTCATATATATGTATCTAAGGACGCACCTCTACTTGGTGTTGAAGACCTTTGATATGCTCAACAGCCAAATCCAACATATCTGCGTAGCTCGTTTGCTGCCAAAATTTTCAAACCGTTATTATATATAGATAATAGATACATAAAACTAAACCAAAATTACACAAATATAGAAATAATATCACTTACCTTATCCATATTAGGCACAAGTTCTTGTAGCTTCTTCAGCTTCCCGCTTATTCTCGTTCTTCTCTCCTATACACAAACACGCAAACCAAATCATATAAAAACTTGATTATACTCTTGTTTTCTTTGCTTTTCAAATTAAACTACATTTTAAGATTATATCAAGACTCATGCGATAGTAATCACCATAATAATAGAATAAAACTAACCCTTTCAGCGATGCTGCGTGGGTGAGTCGCGAAGCCGCGCTTGGCCCTAGCCTTACAAGGAACCGAGTCCTCTGGGATGTTCATCAAGTTCTCCATTCTCGCCATTTCCAGAGATGTTTGCGGCATGCTAAACTAAAAGTCAAAAGCACATATATTAATGAGGTGAAACAATCTAACCACTCAATGAATATCATAACCAAACCAATATCAGTGAAAAATTTACACAAAAATCATTTGGTAGCAAAGGGCTAGTGAAAAAGATATATAAATCAATCATAAACCTTCTCTAAGCTATTTATATGTATTACACACAACCACTCAACTTTGGCTTCTACACACATGAACTTTGGCTATTTACATTTTTATTGGCATTTATTTCAACTTGGAATTGTATCGTAAACTTTATGGAATTCAAATTTGGCTTGTAGAATTCATATTATATGACACTATAATAATATCTGTTAGCATACAACTTGTGAACCATACATAGACAAATCATTAATAAACAATTTTCAGGCTATTTGTTTGGATCGATTATAATTATATTCCTAAATAAGTCATAGACCTTCTCCAAGCAGTTTATATGTATTACACAAAACCATTCAACTTAATTTGGCTTCTACAAATGAAATTTAGACATAGACATTTTTGTTGGCAATATTTGAACTTGGGATCCTATTGCTAACTTTATGGAATTTAAACTGATTTATAGATTTCATATTATATGACACACTATGATATGTACAACTTGTGAACCTATTATAGTAGATCAATCATATAAACCTTCTCCAAGCCATACAAACTAATAATACCCAAAACCACTCAACTTTGGCATATTCACTCTTTTTGCCCTTTACCTAGAAGAATCCAGGATTTATTAACTTTGTTATATAGAAATTTAATCTAAAAAGTAATTCATACAATATAAATACATATATTAACCGCAAAATGAAAGAAAATATATACCTGAGTTTCTAACGTGAAAAAGTCGGAGTTCTTGGACCGTTTTCCGGGTTGATCAATGGTGAAACTGATATGAGAAGACGAGTTGTCCCAATTGTTATTATGATTATGATTTCCAAAACTCATACTACTCGATGCGACACCGTTTATAGCCGCCGCAGCCGCTTCAGCCTCCAAAATTCGCGGTAGAGACTTATGTTCTTGATGACTACTACTGCCGCCAGAGAATCTCAGCTCCGACTTCAACCTCGACGGCGCTCTCTCTCCTCCTCCGCCGCCGCTGTAACCTCTGTTTGGCTGTCCTAGAGAAAAACCTGTTCCTTCTTCCATCAACAAATTTAGTTTGAAAGAGAAAGAAGTTTGTAATGTAATGTGTAGGGTTATAATTAACTTTTTGTCTCAGTATTTTAATAACCAGCTTGGTTTTTAAAATCTTTTTTTTTTTTTGGCCAAAAAACCAGCTTGGTTTTTAAAATCTATAATACAAAATAAGAAGAGAATGGGTCGTCTTCGAAACTCGAGGACCCCTTCCTTTGTCTCTTCTTATATTTATCACCAATTTGGTAGAGAATAAGGATTCATGAAAAGAATCTTAGAAATATTCACTTTTCGAATTCCAATTATTATCATATACAAATTAGTATGAGTATAATAATGCAAGATGGGTAAATTTTCTTGGGGCTCGCACATGGATTACAGGGGAATGTGAACCGGACATATGCAATGAACCGAAGATCAAATTGCACAAAAATAATACAAATTATTAATAATCTAATCATATATAATGACAAGTAGGCGTATCCTAAAATCGAAATAGTGACCTTGATGAAGCCATGTCAGCAGGGTAGGCCATCATGGCTGCTTTGTCAGAAGAAAAAGAGCAAGTGGATGGATTAAATATTTCTAAGTGGATCGGATTATACTTTTTGTAACGATTCTTCTTTAACATAACACTTTTGGCAAGTGTATGTTTTATATTACATGCTATATGCATTAAATTGCATTATTAATATAAACAACTTGCCACTCTTGGAAATACGTATTTGATTATTCTTGCATGTTTATACATGTATATATGCGACTATGATCAACCATGGTATATTTCTCCAGACATAAACTGAAAGAGAAAGGTGTGTATAAGATCTAGAGATAGATTACCTATTTACCAATTTTTATTTTTATTTTTCTCAAAAAACTATTGACTAAAGCAAATATCTATAGATAGATATTTTGAAACTACATGTGTATTAGATATTCAATTACGTGGTTGATATTGTTCTTTAATTATATAAAAAAAGGTCGCATCCCTTTATAAATGGAGGGAAACCAAACCAATTCCAACCTACAGACAAACTACTTAAAGTCATCGATACAAAATCAAGACTACATGGTTTAGATTACAGCAAGTCAAAATTTACTTGCCGACATATTTATCGATATTAAAAACATATTCAGTTTTTAAATACTAGATTTGACACAAATATGGAATTTTGTATTTTCTTATACCAAATTCGTATTGCTTATGGAAAAAATAAATATTAAATGTTGTAAGAAAACTTCTAATATGTAAAAAAATGTTTTAACACATTTAAGAAAAATTCGTAGTGTGTATCATCGTATAATATTTATGTCAATTATCCGTCGACAAAATTCAGTTCCAAACAAAAAGTAGGAAAAATAAAGAAACGAAAACGTTACCGTTGGGATCAGTGGGAAGATGTTGGTCGTAGAATCCGGCCGGAGAGCTTCTGTGTCGGAACAAAGAAGAAGAAGAAGCACCGGAATCGAATCCGATGGAAGATGGTTCGCCAGATAAGTAATGGCCGACGACGAGGAGGTTGGGATTGTGCTGCTGCCGCTGCGGCGGTGAAGAATGGTGGCTTTGAGGGGCAAGAGAGGAGAAATCACGGGTGGCTCCGGCGGCTGAGTCATATTGATTTCTGTAGGCGTCGCCGCCGTCTGGAGCGGTGGACTTAGAGGAATTAGGAGGGTACATGAAATCGGAAAAGAAAAACCCTACAAAAGTTAATCTGATGGTTTCAGGAAGAATCTTGAGGAGAGGGTTTGAGGGAAAGAAAGAAAGATATTATTATGACTATAATTTATTAATTAATATGATAATTAAAGTAAGAGTAACAAATTAGAGCGATGGCTTGTGGGTGCTTGACCAAGAGAGAGTCTCCTCCCGGTCCCGTCAACGCACGTGCTCCTCACGTGGTTGACAGATGGTGGTTTGACGATATTTGCGATATTTTCTTATAACTTAGCATCATTAATTTTGGAAACAGAGTTGGTTTAAGAAAAAAATAGGAAGTTATCATTGATCAGTAAAGAACTAAAGATGTTGGTTGAATATGATAACAATTTTTCGATTTATTAGGTTAAACTTAATTCGATCAAAAAATTAAATTTAAGTGGAGTTATTATCATGTAATCATGTATGATGGTATCGATAAATCAGTCGATATAATGATCTCGGGTATATTCATTAATAATCTTTACAGCCTAAAATGCCAATTTTATGCTCATAATTAAGAGAGAAACAAATATCAAATAAATGGTGTATTGTATAAATTTAAGTGAATACTTTTACAGATAATCAAAGCCTACATTATTTTTGGGGGATGAGACTAATGTCCATATTAGTTTTATTATCGTCAAGTGGGTCGTTAAGATTCCATTTTGTATTATTAATGGGTAATCAACTTGCTGTTTAACTAAACTTTTCATTTATATAAAAAGTCTATTTCTTCGTTAATTAACAAAAAAAAAAAAAAAAAAAGTCTATTTCTTCGTTTATGTTTTCGACCGACCCCAGTCCCCATATGATCCAAGAGAAAGGCAGACCATGACAAAACATCCATTTTAAATTTATACGTTTCCTTGATTTATAATAATTAAAAACAACACATGCACTTCTTTTTTTATTAAACTATGGTGAAAGTCGGGAAAACGGCTGATTCCCCCACAAACTTAGTTACTTTATCGGATTTATACACAGAACTTTGAAGCGTGCCTATAACTATATGAACTAAACTAAATTTTGAATTTCCTACACAGACAATGTAAATCCGGTCAAAACCATCAAATCGACAAACGGTGTTACTGTTCCGTTAAATATTGCTAACTAGGATGCCACATACTGCTATAGAACGACGTCGTTTTGTTTAATTTTGTAAAAATAAAAATCTGAGACAAAATATAAATAAGCTAGGGGTCGAACTGAAGACCCGTAGTATATAAACGCTAGTACCAAACCAGTTGAGACATCGTAACTTTCTGTGAAACAAACTCGAAAACCTATATATAACGTAATAACTGAAAAAATAACCAAAAACCTTTTCTCTTTCCTTTCTTCTCTGTAAAAAA
>NW_003302552.1:21097702-21103644 GCF_000004255.2 Arabidopsis lyrata subsp. lyrata
TAGATCGAATCAGATCTGCGACTCTGCAATTCTTCAAATTTGGGAATGTACTCCTCGTGCAAATCGGAGATCCGATTATAATATGAGAGAAGCTTCTCCAAATAAGATTCATCTTCCAATTCCATCACCTGCCACAAATCGGAATTACGAATATCACGAGACATAGCCTCAATTGATCACCGACGAAAGAAAGGAGAGAGAAAAGCCGATTTCCGAAGAACATTGAGATTTCATTGATGTGTATGTTTTTTGCAGAGATGAAAGGAGAGAGACAAGCTTTTTGGTTATTTTTAATATATTGCGTTATATATATGTTTTCGAATGAGATTATAATAAAAGTTACGTCGTCTATGTGGTTATGTACTTCATTAAATAGGCGAAAGGTCGGGGGTTCGAACCCGAAAGTTGTTATATTTTGTCTCAAATTTTTGTTTTTACAAAATTAAACGAAACGACGTCGTTTTGTACGAATGACGTGGCCATCTCAGTTGCAAACACGGCATCCTAGTCAGCAATATTTAACGGAACAGTAATACCGTTTGTCGATTTGATGGTTTTGACCGGATTTACATTGTCCGTATAGGAAATTCAAAATTTAGTTTATTTCATGTAGTTATAGGCACGCTTCAAAGTTCTGTGTATAAATCCGATAAAGCAACTAAGTTCGTGGGGGAATCGGCCGTTTTCCCGGTGAAAGTCCATAGATTAGGGATATGAACGTCCATAGATTAGGATATAAAAACAACACATGCACTGCACTTCCTATTGTTTCATCAGGGTTATGCTGAGGAGGAATTGGAGTATGAAAATAGTACTTTAACATTCTAAATTTTTCTAAGGGATCACGTAAGTCTGTTGCTACAAGATTTTACAAGCAAGACATGTAATTATATTATTCTTTCTTCTAGGTTTTAGAATTTGTATTTCATACAGAAATATTTAACTGGTTCTTCTGATTGTAGAATGGAGTTCTTCTTTTTGGCGGAAACAAATTAGGTATCGTAACTATGATGCAAAATTTTATTTCAATCATCACCGTCCGCATCTATCTCTCCGTCAACTCCTCGTCTATCTCCTTCCATCGTTTTCATCAAATCATAAGAATCAAGATTTCAAAAAAAAAAAAGAAAAAAAGAAAAAAAAAAAAAAAGAATCTTTTTATTGTGTGTGTTGGGCTATTTAGCCAATTAGGCTTTAAAGGCCCTGTAACACTTTCAATAGAAAATCAGTTACCCCAAAAAATAATTTGAGTTAAAAAGGAAAAGTGAAAAAAATACCAGTGCGAAAATTGTTTACTGTTTCCTTCCAAAACTGTCGGCTTTTAAAGGGCCAATTAATGGGCCAGATCAGCCCAAACCAGTAGGGTTGCCTAATGCTGGCCCATTTGAATCAATACCTTTCCAGGGACTTTCTTCAATATGGACTATTTATTTTTGTTTTTCTCAGTTCATAACATAAATGTTTTGCTTCGAAACAGAGAAGACAACAAATTACATCTAGAGAGGCCAGTACTTCGTTGCCGATCAATCTATTTATTCTCTTTCTCAAATTGAAAAAATTTCGGTTGCTCGTGTAGTACGATTTTCGGATGATTTTGGCCGAAACTGGCAAAAGAAAGTATGTCATCGTGTTTTTGTGTTAAGGAAAGAAAATAGGACATCTATTTACCAATAACAGAGATACAAACATATCGAAGTGGTAAACTTTAGACTTCAGTTTGATAACATGTGGTTCATATTGTTCATCAGTTTAAACAAGTTTTATGAAGTTATTGTTAAAAGTGAATTTGTAAAAAATTTGTTCTTTCGTTTTCTTTGGGGATTATTGCCTACAATGCCATTTTTTTGAAAAACTTACGAAAATGCCTTTTTTTTTAATAGTTTACGGATTTTGCCTTTTTTTAACACTTAAAAATGTACGTATTTATGATTTTTTTTTGCAAAAATACGTACTTTATACCAAATACTAAACCCTAAGAACAAATGGAACCGACTAAACCCAAACATAACGAGTGAAACGCATGTTAAATCATATTTTTGGAGCCTGAAAAATGGCAAATCCACAAACTATTCAAAAAAGAGCAAAATCCACAAATGCCATTATAAAAAATGGCAAAATCCGTAATTAATTCTTTCTTTGGAAGTAACCAAAACATAACAAAATTGCAATCAATATAAATAAATAAAACGAAATCTATTTTAGTTGAAATTATTAAAATGGTTTTTGGGTTTGGTTTGATTTGTTTTGGAATTTGTTGAGTTTTTTTTATTTTGCATATACTCTATCTAGTTTTAATTTATAAATGTTAGTAGTATTTTAAAAAAGAAAATCGTAATGTCAAGTTAGAAGTACGTACAAATTAATAGTGATACAAAGAATACACAGTCTAGTATATATATACAAGAATAACCAATCCAACAGAATTGGAAAATTTAGATAAACATTGTCTTTCTTAAATAAATTGGTTGACCTAACTATAGTTTATTATTGATTTTCTTAATTTATATTCTCTAATTTATTTGTTTATTTAAAGACATGCATATACGCGTGTACATGTAACAATTAAGAGATGTTATTGGCTATTTGATCCAATCACTTTCACTTCATGCCAGCTAGGTGGTTCCAAATTCGAAGTAAGAATTCCATACGTGGATGTGTGTGTGCTCACTGATTTTCTTACGTATACAGTATACTCCCTCAGTTTCTAAAAATTGATTTTCTAAAAATTTCACGTATTTTAAGAAACAATCATATTTAATTATTTATTTTTATTAAACATTTTTAATAACCTATGAACCAATAGTTATCTTAAACAGTTAATCATTACGTTTTGAAATCTACGAAAATAAACTAAAAATAAAGAAAAAATCTAAAAAATCAATCTTTGTAGAACAAACCAAAACAATAGAACATCAAACTTTTAGGAACAGATGAAGTGCTGTATACGGTATACGATCATTGATTTATTTTTTATTTTGCGTCGCATAAGTAAGTACTCCCTCCATTCTTTTATAAATAATGGTTTAGGAGAATGGACATATATTAAGAAATCATTTAAATTTTATTTATTCTAAACTAAAACATCATTTATTATCTATTCAACCAATGAAAAAATAATCTACAGAATCTAAATCGTCAAAACCAATAAAAAAAGTAATTAATTTTGTATTAAAAATTGAAAACATCATCTATTTAAAAACAAAATTAAAAACTTAAAACATCACTTATAAAAGAACCGATGAAATATATGTTATCAGTTTAATTAGTAATAATGATTACCAAATTTTTTTATGGTATATGATAAAAAAAAAAACTTAATAGTCAAAATGTGATAACGAAGATTCAATGATTTTTAATATGTTTACAGGGACCTAGCGATGTTGTGATGAGTTAAACAGACTTTTCCATATTAAATTTGTTTTGTTTTTTTAGTTTTTTTTTTAATAAATAAATTTGGTTTTGGTTTTAGTGTTTCAGTGCAATTCTGATTAGATAAATGCTCTGATCGTGGCAACTAAATGCTGATTTAAAACGACGAGCTTGACGAATTCCCGTCCAACTTGCAACGGGTTTAACCCTATATGGATCAAACCGATCATGATCTTTTTAATAAAATTATGAACCAGTTACCAGTCGAAATTATACAAAACTTCAGCTTTTTAAAACTTTCGGTTTTGGTCTACCATAATATCCCTATTAAACTTTCTGTTTTCTTTTTGAATAAATCTGTTTAGCTATTACATAATTCACAAAACTAATTCTCAAGTTCTACGTTTAAAAATCTTGCTATCATAAAAAAATAATAGCGGATAAAAATTTGAGGAAAAGTTAGAATCTATCAAAACTACTATAACGTGAAGAAAATAACTCACATAAATTAACGATATCATTGAATTTACTTTTTCAGTCAAATTCCATGATATATCTTAAATTATTTACATAAAGTAAGAAATATGCAATATATTGTTCTTATAGATCCATAAGACTAAGAAAGCTACAACCATTCATATTATAAAAAATCGAATGTAAATGAGATTTGGGAAGTATTTTAGTCATACTTAAGAATAAAGCTTCTATAGCATTGCACTAGAAGTCTATAAAGATAATTAACTTTAGCTCTAGAAAGGAAGCCTCTAAGCTCTTTTTCACGCCCTTTTCGGGCATAGCCACCAAGGAGATGTCACTGTTTTTTTCTTTTTCAGTTGCTTTTATTTTTTATTTGTTGTTGCTAAGAATGTTAATATCATTATAAATGAAAAAGTTTGGCTGATACAATGAAAAGCTTTTGGCGGAAAAACGGTCTATTTCCCCACGAGAAGTATCGCATCATAACAGATAGAGCCCATTCTTTGACCTCGGTCCATATCTCCATGAAATCAAAGTTGTATTCCTATTTCTCCCCGAATCGAAAGTTCTATAGCATAATGTCCCCGAATCTGGGTTATATCGGTTTGTGCTTTAAACCCAAAGTAAAACCGTAATACCAAACCACTAAATATTTGATACTCAACTGAATTTAAACATAACCCAGACGTAAATACACCGATATAATACTACTAACTATACACCGGATACATACAAACAACAAAAACAATCTTGCAACATTTGATATCCAAATTACAAAAGCTCATAAGGAGAACATCATTGTAATTAACCAATAATCCAATATCGATGGTACTAAACTTACAACAACCTCTCCCTATAGGCAGCAAATCCTATCAGATAAATCGCCGGACTACGTAATCGACAACGATTGCAATACTACACATAAAGCTACGCCGACGAACCTCCATAAAGTCCTAGTGTCCATGTTCTAAGCTTCTAGCCTATAGAATTCCAAGCCTCTAAAAGTTCACCAATATACTTCACATCACAATCTTCACAAATTCAAGAACCAGCACAACTAGATTCGGTAAAACTGAGAAAACCTCGATTAGCATCTCCGCCGTGACAGCACAATCTCCAGCTTCTTCACTCGTTTTCTTCTTCAACAATGTTGACATTCTCACATCCACTCATCTCTAACCATCAAGGTTAGATCTCTCCCTTTTCTCTCTTTATATTTCTTGTTCTTGTTTTGTTTCTCTTCACATACATAAACGATTTGATCTTTAAGAAAAAAGAGAGATTTTCTTTAATGGTCTACATTTTACTAAACTTGGATACTCTTCTTACAAAACACACACACATACATATAGTGGAGTGGTTTTTCTCCACTAGACCATACTTTAAGACTTATGACAACCACTCTATTATGTTGGAATTCCAACTCCTTAATTCACTCTTACACGACACCTTAGACTAATACAACATAACACTTTCCTTTGTTGACTTTACTTTTTCCATTTTGTTGTTTTGTTTAACAACTTCTTCTTCTTCCTTCGATGCTTCTTCCTCTGTTCTTCATCTTCTTTTTCTCATGGATTCTTCTTTTCTCTTTTGTAGGTTCAATCAAGGATACAATTCCAACAAACAACCTCCGGATCTCCGACGGCGTCTTCTTCCCACACAAACGACGGCGGTCTCAACAAACGTAAGATTATCTCAAACAAGATCAGATCGTTGGAGAAACTTATGCCATGGGAAAGAAAAATGAGTTTAGCAATGATTCTAAAAGAATCGAATTTGATTACAGGTCGAGATGGTGTTGATGGGATATGCTCTCATTTTTTTAATTTGATTGAATGTGGTCTTGATTGTTTTAAAAAGTAGTGAATTTGCTTTACATTTTGATTTGAATCATCAAGATCCACCTTTGTGTTGATTTGATTTGTTAATTACGGACAAATTTGTGTCTATGATGTGGCTCTGTTTGTGGTTTACCATTGGGGTTTCGGCACTATGAAGCTAAATTTTTTTTTTTACCAGCTCTATGAACCGAAGCGGGTAAAATCGGGTTTATTCCGGTTATAATTAGGTTTACTTGGTTTGTTTATCAGTTT
>NW_003302552.1:21104013-21110439 GCF_000004255.2 Arabidopsis lyrata subsp. lyrata
TTCCGCTTTTGGCTGAAGAAACTGTGACAAAAAAAAAATAAAATCAAAATTTCTAATTAGGAAGTCACATGGAGTGAGTTCATGACATCCATAGTTGCATAAGATTGCAGAATCGCTTTCTCCCTCGATTTTGCAGTGATGGTGTTGCGGATTTCTCTGTCTAAGAGTTTGAATAGAATTGGGATGGATTGTTGATTGTGGACCATATTATTCCTCTGCTTCCACGAGTTGTCTTTATTTATAGATTTTATTTGCTTGCAGCAGTTGATGCGAAGATTACGATCACTACGACATGATGTTAATGTAGTCATTGTGGTATGAATAGTGCGATTGAAGTTGTTTTGTCAAAATTCTAATACTCAACAATGAATAAAAATAATATAGTAAAAAGAATTTTACATTATTGTTAATGTTTAGATGTTAGAACGTTCTAAATCATAGGTCACTTTGTTAAATTTAGAAAATCAAAAATAAAGAAAAAGGTGTACGACAAATGAAAGAAAAAAATGAGAACGAGAAAGACAGGGTACGAGCGCAATCGAATCTAGAAAATAAATTATCTTTTAAGTTCACGTTTTCCTCAACTTTCTGACAACTGTAAGATGCTGTCTTGTTTTGTTAATTGGATAATAATAATATAATTAATCTCTGTTAATCTGTCATTTTCCTAATTTAATTTTCATCAATTTGTTTTTTCGTATTAGTTGACGGGTAAGCTTTCAAGTTTACAAGTAAAACGAGCGAGACTCGTAAGCAGCAAGTAGTGTGTTTTTTTGGTTTGGTAACTTCTTTGCATATTTTGTTATAAATGATCGAATATGAGTTAATAGTGCTTTGCTGACACTTGGACTCTTTTCCTTATTTATCAACGACTTAGACATCTACTATGTGAAAATATTTTGCACTTAATATATAACTAATTCGTCTCTTTTAGGTTCAAATTTATAATATGAAATTTACGTTGATAGTTGGAAACAGTAGTAAGGATTATTTTTTGAAAAATCTATTACAACTGCTTATAAATATTTAATCATCTATTCGTCGTTTTGAGACGAGAAAATGGAATGAAAATCCATTCAAAATGTTACTAGTCAAGTCCATGTGATAAGCCTTGTGAACTTTTTTTTTTTGGATTTAAAATTGTTAACCTTTCTTATTAGTTTACAGGAATATTTTTTGTGATAAATTTACAGTAATAAAATTGAACCATCATCTTTGTAACTCTATAAACATATTAAAGATATACACGTGGAATTCGTATTCATGATACACCTTTTTTTAAAATATGTTAGAGTTTACAGTACGTAATACTTGATGCAGAACCATTATATATTTATATGTACATCGTAAATAAAGTTTATCGGGGTTTTCGTTTCTCACATGCGGTTGTCTCTTTTAGTGGACTAATCATTCGTTGTTGTAGTTAATGGAGGAATTATTCGTGGTAAATTTTGACAATCTAACCCCATCAATTGGTTAATCTCCACAATTAATTGTCGGTTAACTGATCATAATATATATATTTTGTTTAATATTGCAAAGAATTGAGTCGGATACCTATAAGAGCATCTTATTAGGAGCAAATTCCAAGATAGAGTAGCTTAGTTTATACTACTAATAAAGTAAGGCCACCTTCTATATCCTTCGTTCAATATTTTAATTAGAGTAGTAACAAAAATAATGAAGTTTTTGTTAAATATATTTCGCAAGAAAACATAGAACAATATAAATAAAAATAAAACAAATAGAGACCAAAAGATGAGACATATGAGGAAGGCTAAGTTAGTTGTTGGAGGCTGCTGTCCGGATTACGCCGCCGTGGGGTCCTTTAGCCAACTGTTAAAATTACCATAATCAAAATGAGTGACTTATGCTTGTTTCTTTTAAAATGAAGATATTCTTATATTTTGGCCACTATAATGCCTCTCTGATAATTTTTAGGAATTTTTTTGTTTGTTGTCGTCCATAATTTGTAGGATTTTACTGAGTTTTAGAATTAAAAACCTAGTAAAAACTGAAAATGAAAAAAGAAATGATAATTTATGGGTTATGACTGGTGATCGATTGAGATGATCTACTACTAGTCTACTACTATTATTTTTGGTATTAATAACCTAGTAAAATCTGAAAATGAAAATTGATAATTGATGGCTACTGATTGCAATGGAGGTAGTGGCAACAAAGTCAAGTCAGGCTATGGAAGTAACCGGTTGAGCCGGTGGGGTTCACGAATGACTTGACCGAAACGTGGCCATGTGATGCTAATAGTTAAGCAATGTGGAAGTTCCTATCAAAGTATGTTTGAGCTCAATAATTCCAACACTTTGTTTCTATCGATTGTCGAGTCATATTTGTTGCTACCTTTTTTTTTTTTGGGGGCAAAATTTGTTGCTACCTTTGATGTATAAAATACCTTTTTTTTTTTGCTAATTCTTTTATAGATATAAATGTTCTCAATTAAACTTCGGAGTAGTAGACTTTCAGATATTTATGGTCCTTCTTTTTTATTTTTCTTAGTAGCAAATATAATATAAAACGTATTTTTGTGTGGTTCATTAGAAGCATAATATCTGGATTTGTCGAATTATTTAAGTTTTGGGACCAATTTACTTTTTAGTGGCACAGACCTCCGCTCTCAGTATTTTGTTTGATGTTTATTTTTTACCTTTCAAATAAAAAGTTTATTCTAATATGATTTTTGGGTCGTATCCTAAACAGAAGTATAGTTAATTACTCTTAGATGAATTCTATTCCATGGGAGTGGTAGCGTATTGCAGAAATATGTTTGGAAATACATAATTTATACTATTTTGTCGTTTTATCACATTTTTATGTACAAAAACAAAAACAGACAAATACTGTATCCACGAAATTACAAATTTAACCCAAAATATACTACTATATCACTTACAAATCTCAATAACTATACTGTGGTAGCCAATACTATACACTAAGATAAATCAACATATTACAAATTTACAATTATATATATTGTTCAGTTAATCCGTCCGTACATCTATATATGTAAACAACAGTCAAATTTCAAGTACATCTATATATGTAAACATCGGTGCAAATTTCAAGTTTGTTATGATATTGATATATTTTATTCAAGCTTAGAAAGTGTCGGTGAAAATTATCTAACTTATAAGATATACTTGTTGTCTTTGTTACTCTCTTTACATAATTAATTTCGTCATTTTTTTTTTTGAAACCTAAATCGTCATAGTTGTGATTTACATTTAGTCTTTTTTTTTTTGGTCAAAAAAAGAAAGAAAAGCAGCATGTTAGTTGAATGAGTTTGGTTAAGTACGTACGTAACAATTGATTTAATTAACCAATTATCATGTGGCATATTTATACAAAGACTAATCATTTATGCGCTGGGCATTATTACGTGTACTTCCACGCATATAGTTTGGGATTATTTCGCGTTGTAAAAAAAAAACGGAAGAAAAATACTCTCAAATCAATATGTTATATGTTGATCACTGTTACTAATTGGTTGTTAAAACCAAGGTTTTTTGTTTTGATAAAAGTAAAACTAATGTTCTAAGAATTTCTTATAAAAAATAACAATTACATTTATTTTATTTTATTTTGTCAACGACGTACTTAATTTTTATTATGTAGAATTAGTAGATAGAATATTTATTATCAAGTGTCAGTCCTTGATGAAGACACGAGGCAATTTCAAATTTGATGTTATAGGTAAAATTTGACAGTTTCCGGGGTGCTTTTTAATAATGTATAATTTGATTAGTTAATGGACAATAATCTGTTTCGACAAAAATACTTAAACGCCTCAAAATCATTCAGACGAATATGCTTTTTAGGAAGCTTCTGTGTCCAAATTATGTGTATATATACGTATGGAGTAACTATATATATAGTATGTGTGTGTGGTTTTCAACAAAGACAGCTACAATATTTAAAATCTCTTGAAGGATTTAATGTTCTTATAGTTGACGAATTTTAAAATTTTGTTTAGGTCTCTCTAACTTTTATTTATATACCTAATAAATTTCTACTAACTAATAGTAGCATAGGTTTCGCAAATAAATTATTCTAATTAATACCAATCCTAATTTTGTTGAATGCAAATTGAAGGAGTTATCTTGTATCATATTTATAAAATGATAATTATAAAGATAGCCTTATATATTCATTTTAAACGAAAGACTAAAGTTAATCATTGCCTTTGGAAAGTATACAAGACACTATTTGACATATGAATAGTTAGTTTTACCTTTTTAAATAAACCCTTATTAAACTCCACTAAACTACTGGAGAATATTACCTTACATGTGGTGTTACTTAAGTAAATCTTTTTTTATAAAGAACAACTTTTGTTGTAGTTATGACTATCTCCATTGGTTATTTTCGGTGGGTATCAAATTTTTTTTTTTTTTTTTTTCAATATTTGGGCCACAACTGGCCGGCCCATTAGCCTAATTTCTACAATTAAATTGTAGAGTCGGGGACTCGATCCCTGGTGTGATGGTGTCTGTTTTCTGTGGACTTATCATTTGCCACTAGACCAAAATCACTTCACGGGTATCAAATTTTTTTATAATTAATTTTAATATTATTTAATTATGCTTTGATTTAAAGTGTGTAAAAGTGTCTCTAAGTAGACATTTAAAGATATTTTACATACTCTAAAATCACTCATTAACATTAAATTATTTATTAAAAAAAATTTTAGACACCCACCTAAAAATGACATATAGAAATAGTTTAAATGTTTAGAATTTTTGATCGTAGTTTCCATTCTCGAAGCAATCAAATAAATATCGTATTCATTTTCCGATTGTAATGAGTTTCCTTTTTTCTTCAGTAAAATTAATAAATTATAACAAAAATTAATTATGAACGAGAGTCATATAGTTTATGGTTTGTGATAATTTTATAGCATATGGGATTATTGTCTAAAATGCTATTTTTTAAAAAAAACTTACGAAAATGCCCTTTTTGAATAGTTTACGGATTTTGCCATTTTTTAACACTTAAAAATGTACGTATTTATGATTTTTTTTTGCAAAAATACGTATTTTATACCAAATACTAAACCCTAAGAACAAATGGAACCGACTAAACCCAAACATAACGAGTGAAACGCATGTTAAATCATATTTTTGGAGCCTGAAAAAGGACAAAATCCACAAACTATTCAAAAAAAGGCAAAATCCACAAATGCAATTATAAAAAGGGCAAAATCCGTAATTAATTCATATGACTATCCATAATCAATTCCGATATAATAAATGTTGTTGATAAAAAGTTATTTAATAAAATCTGATTTATTATGGACTTGTTTAATTTTATTTTGTTTATAGTTGGTTCTTATATGGACGTGGTTGAAAATATTTTAACCAAATACATAACGAAGCTAATTGTAACCACTGAATACTTTCTTTAAATAAAAAAAAATGAAAAATTGTTGAAATATGTAATGGGAGAAGGGGGTGTGCAGAAGCTATATTCATAAGTTTCGTCCTTGAATTGTGACGTTTTAATAAATTATGATTATGTCCTAAGTGAAAACATAGCAAAAATGGCTTTAAACCTATGTATCTAATTTGTCTCCTCCCACACAAAGTACTTCTCTAGTTCTCTTTGCCTGCACATGATCCCTATACGTGTCAGATCTCTGTTCTCTGTACATTGTCTACAATTTTGAGAAATTATCTTTTAAAAAAATCTGAACAATATTAAAGTAATTAATTTTAGTATATGCCGTATTTTATATATATTTCATTCACCCTTTAGTATAGTATATGGCTATATGCTGTTAACTTGTTAGCAGTGATTGCCAAAGTAAAATCTAAGGTTTTATATTGGGTTTGAAATCATTCAAATTTTAATTTTGATATTTTAAAATTCATTGTAAGTTTGTCTTATTAAATTCATACTTGTAAAAAGGTTAAACGGCAACATCGGGTTGAATAATCAATCTTAATATAGGTTTTGTATATATATTCTTCAAATCATCAGCAATAGTTATAATTAGAAAACAATAATGTAAACTTAAAACTGTTGTGGATCACCAAAAAAAAAAAAAAAACTTAAAACTGTTGTTACGTTAATCATGCAAAATATTTATCAAACGATATATTCATCTAAGACAACCAACGAATTTTCTTCACAATATCTCGACTTTGGTACTAAACAAGTTTTCCAGGAAATTTATCAACCTATAGTTACAAAATTTATAATTTTTAGGTACTGACTGCTAATTTGTCTAAGAGTTTGCAACTAGTGTTTTACATACACACTTTAGATAAACATTATCAAAGCTAAAGATACTTTTAATTCAATACTTCGCTTTAGAGTTCTTTTGTGGGACGCCATTGACTAATGACTAGGGAATCCTAGAACAATTTAGTATTAGTTGCCAGTTGGTCCTATTTACTATAAGGGTAG
>NW_003302552.1:21119520-21128829 GCF_000004255.2 Arabidopsis lyrata subsp. lyrata
TACTTGTAAAATTTTTCCGCCAAAAATTTTTTTTGCGGGAAAAGTGATTCCGCAATTTTTTTGGCGAAATTTTTTTTGGCGGAAAAATTTACAAGGTATTTTAAAGGTTTAAAGGAGTATTTACAAGTGTTTTGTAAGGTTTTACAATGTATTTTAAAAGGTTTTACAAGGTACTTATAAGGTTTTATAAGGTATTTATAACTTGTAAAACCTTATAAAAAACTTGTAAAACCTTATAACTTGTAAAACCTTATAAAATAGCTTGTAAAATCTTATAATATATTATAAATACCTTATAAATACGTTGTAAAACCTTTTAAAATACATTGTAAAACCTTATAAATACCCTGTAAAAAACCTTTAAAATACCTTGTAAATTTTTCCTGCCAAAAAATTTAACGCCAAAAAAATTGGAGAATCACTTTTCCCGCAAAAAAATTTTTGGCGGTAAAAATTTTACAAGGTATTTTAAAGGTTTTACAAGTGTTTTGGCGGGAAAAATTGCGGGATCACTTTTCCCGCCAAAAAATATTTTGTATTTTGTGGACCTAATTTTGTTATATTTTCTTATATATTTGGGATATTTTTCCTTAAAAGAAGGGTAATTTAGTCATTTTGTACATAAAAAAAGGTATTTTTTAAAATGGACAGCAAAAAAAAGCATTTTTGAAAAGGAGTATTGAAAAAGGGGCATGAGTCTCCCATATTATTTTGGCCTAGGTTAAATTAAGGGAATCGTCCTTGGTGTTTCACAATTTATTTGTTGGAAAAGTGTTTATTCGCCCATGAGCTTTCTTGCTAATTCTTTTCAAGTTCTAACCACCCTTTAACTTTAATAATTGATATTGCTAAAATTCTAAAAAGATCAAAACTTTGCAGGAAATCAAAAACGAAACCTAATTTGTGAAAACTTCTTTTTCTTTTCACGTGTTTACAAAAATATCTTTTTTTTTTTTTTTTTTTTGGGCAAAAATGTTTACAAAAATATCTTAACACATAATATAGACCGGAAAAGTATAAATCGGAACAAAAATCTATCAGGATTCCCATCCCAAATGTTGATCATATGTACAACTTGTATAATACAAGAATTATTCGAACAAACTATATGTATATGATTCCAGCATTTTTTTTTTGTTTAAAAAATTCCAGCATGTATATGATTTTTGTAAGGAGAAGTATATGATTATTGATGGGCACTCAAAATCTGATGAAGTTTGAGATATACAAGTGGTGGGAGGGAAATAAACAGAAGTACAATTTTTCTGCACCTTCTTTGGGAAACACAGATAATTATACTTGTTTTTTTTTTTTCTAAATAGCTATACTTTTTCACGACAGAAATTATCATTTCTTTGCATGATTTAAAATTCAACCTACATTTATGCTTGCAATTTCGTAATGACTTCCGCCTTTATTGTTCATCTTTAATTCTGTCTTTTCTTGTCCTTATAGACATAAAAATTTGTGTGTTACAGCAGCATTTCCCAATCTGAAACACAAGAATAATTTGATTTAGTAGTTTGAATTATGAATTGCAATTAAATGTTGATAAGGTCATGATATTTAATTATTTCTCATTTTGTAGTCCTTTTCTTCAAATCTCTTGTGGCGGTGGTTCGTGTACGTAGTAAATTGTCATGTGCCATAATAGTAAATACCATTAACCTAGCTGTAATAATTTAATGTATAAAAAATACGAGTAGAAAAGGTTAAAATTACTCTGTTTACGTTATTACTATACTTTTAGCCCCGTATTAGCTAGTTCTCAAATTGTACGACCACGCAAAAGCCTGCAATATGCCACTAAGTTTCATTCCACATGCTATATCTTCTTTTGTCACGATTATATTTCTCATAATTGAGAGTTCACATGCACTCTATTGTTATATGTCGTCAAATAAATACATTGGGAAATTATACGATCAATACGAGTAAACGAAAGAAAAAAATGAATAGTCAAGTATACGACACTATTCAAATTCAAAACGGAACTTATAAAATTTTAGCTCTATGGTTATGTTATACTATATAACTATACTATTAAGAGATTATATATGCTATTATTACAGTCGATAAGTCTGAAGCGAGTCGACGCGGTATCATACACCGAGTCACAACACGCGACCTCGCATTATATTAAAATCACATTTTTATGTCAAAAATCAAAGTCGTTTAGTTAATTGAACTTTGTACTATTATACTTGGTTTCGTCTTCAAAATACATTATATTAAGACATTTGACTTTACTCTCATAATCATCCTTTTCTGTACATTTATTTGCTTCTTACGGTTCTAATTACCTTTCTATATATGATGTGTTTTTGTCAAAAGCATTTAGTGTTTTTGCAGTTTATATTTGTAGTTTCTAAGTTTATGACTTTGAAAAAATTAGGAACGTTCTGGCACCACATTGTAATATGCATGATCGGAAATTTTGTGGTCCTCTTGTCATAATTTTTGCGCACCAACAAGTATTTTTTATAGATTTCGTGTCATCATTTATTTTTGAAATATTTTATAGCTTTCTGTTGACTGTATATATGTGATTTATACGCAACTTTAACATATACAGAATGTCGGTAAATAAAAAAGAAATTATATAATCGAAAATGATTGTGGTAGATGTCATCGTGATTAACATAGCTTAACTAGAATTCAATAGTAGCATCTATTTTTTAAAATATCTGTGTATGATTTTCAATTAGAATTAGTTTGGTTTTATTTCAATCTGGTGGTTGAAGATTAGTTTTCTCACACAGTGGAAATTTCCTGATCTATTATCTTGTTTATTATAAAACTAAGAAAACTAATAATTGCCAGCTAATAGCGAAATTAAAATAACAAAACTATAGAAGAAAAAACGAAGATATTGAATTAGTCCCTAAAGAACAAAGCCCACCTCCAACGACTACTTTTTTCACTATAAAGACAACTCTTTTCCATGCAGAAACACAATCAATCACTTCTTCTTCATCTTTCCTCAAAAATAAAAACATTTTCTCCAATTTTTTCTTCTTTAATAATTTGGAGAAAAAAGTCGTAGCCAAGACTGAACATTATCCGGTGAAGAATGGCGACTCCGGCATGGAGTCATGCCAAGGCTCAATGGGTAGTGGCCATGTTGGCGTTACTCGTTGGCTCGGCTATGGCTACCGAACCTTATTACTATAGTTCTCCTCCACCACCGTACGAGTATAAATCTCCACCTCCTCCGGTTAAATCTCCTCCACCTCCTTATGAATATAAATCACCACCACCTCCGGTTAAGTCTCCTCCACCACCGTATTACTATCATTCACCGCCGCCGCCAGTGAAATCCCCTCCCCCTCCTTATGTTTACAGCTCTCCTCCTCCTCCGGTGAAGTCTCCTCCACCACCGTATTACTACCATTCTCCACCTCCTCCGGTGAAGTCTCCTCCACCACCATATTATTACCACTCACCACCCCCTCCGGTGAAATCTCCACCACCACCATACTATTACCACTCACCACCCCCTCCGGTGAAATCCCCTCCACCACCATACTACTACCACTCACCTCCCCCTCCGGTGAAGTCCCCTCCTCCCCCATACTACTACCATTCACCACCCCCTCCAGTCAAGTCTCCACCACCACCATACCATTACAGCTCACCACCACCTCCGGTGAAATCTCCACCACCACCATACCTTTACAGCTCACCACCACCACCGGTAAAATCTCCTCCACCTCCCGTTTACATCTACGCTTCTCCCCCACCTCCCACACATTACTAGGCTCGTCAAATTCAACAAAATTTCCCAATTATTCAAGTAAGTCCAACAATCCTATACTTTTTACTTACTCCATTATCCGTTCTAATAATTGTCCCCTAAATAAAATCTCAATATCTTCTCCGCACAGGTTTTCTTTTACATAATGAAATAAAGGAAGGGTCAAAGTCAAAGAGAAGAAGAAGTGAACCAAATAAGGATCGTGGCGTGGAAATCAGAAACAAAACATCTCTAACAACGATCCACATCGCTTCCTCTTCTTCAATGTCGCTCATCTTCCACTTGTGCATCATTATCTTTGCGTCTTCATCAAGTCAAATTGTTTCCAAGACCCTTTTAGATCGTATCATACTCTTCTTTGTTCCCTTTTGTTGTTAAGTGAAAAAAGGGTTTTGGTAATTTAATTGTTGTGCATACATTTTCTATTTTGTTATTCTTCCGTTAATGTAATGAAAGAGTTGTTAGCATATAAAACAAAGTTCCAGTTTCTTCTTTCTATCGATTATTGGATGTACAGTCATCGCATTTTCTACCTTAAAACATAGTTCCAACGACAAAGTTAAAGACATTCTTTTGACATCGTTTGGATCTGTTCGTACAGAAAAAAGTTATCATTGCTTCAAAAGGTGGGAAAGTGGAAGTAACACAACTCTTCGATCTCATTTGTGCTGCTATGTAATACGTCAGAGAATCACTTTCATTCAACTAATTTCCACCTATTCTTTTGTTTTTATTTGATTTTTTTCTTATATTGAGCACTACTATTCTATATGCTTAATACAAAACCTAATCGGAGTCAAGAAACCATTCTGAAATAAAATGTAAACCTGTTGTCTGTTGAAATGAATTCATATCAAAGTCATCTTTTAGTTTATTAATCGAAACATGGAACGAAAAAGCATATGAAAACCAAGTGCTAAAGAATTTGATTCGAAATACTGTAAGTGGTGGTGTACTTTGGGCTTTGGGATAGCACAAGCTGATTTGAGGCCCATTGACTAACGTATTTTGGTATATTTGCCTCCAAATATTTTGTCACAGTCATTTTGTGATTGTTTGGCAACAACACCTGCACCTTTATTTCGTAAGTTGATTTTGATAAATCACCCCAAAATTATTTTGATAATGATAAGTTAAATTTAACGAAGCTAATAAGCACAACTTTGATATTGATATTCAACAATACTGAAATAGATAAGGTCTAGTAGCTTCCAACTCCACTAGACATAAAGCATATTTGTCACAAAAATAAAGTTGGAATAAAGCATATTGTATCTTCTCATTTCCAAACTGTTGTATATGAGAATAGAAACTTTATAAAACGTGGTTAGACCAAAGTAATAATTATGTTTTTTTTTTTTGCTCAAATAAAAATACAGATATACGAAGATGAATAAAAAAACAGCTGTGAATTTCAAATGACCAACATTATATGATTTGGAGCCCTTAATAATATTCCATTCTCCGTGTTTAGTTGCGCTGTCTTAGTATTATTCTACATACTTTGATTTTTTTTACTATTTGATTTTGTATATTAATTTATCTATGTGTTGAATTTTCCCTTCTGGCTGCTGTTTTCTTCTTCTCTCTCTCTCTCTCTCTCTCTAACACCGAAATTCTGTAGAGAGAGGAGGCGAAAGCTAAACGCAGAAAAGAGAGGAGAGACAATCTCCTCCACCTTCAAAAGATAGAAAGAGATATCACACAAGCGTTTCTTCTTCCTCTTCACAGATCCACGATCCGATTCTGGTCAGATTCCTGTTATTTTGGATCTAATTTTTCATTTTGAAATTTCCGGTTGATCTTGTTGGATGTGATTCTATATTGTGGACGTTTATTTACGGATGTTATTAGCTCTAAGATCTGTGTTGAATGAGAATCTTCCTTTTTATTCGACTTTTGATTGTTACCGTTTGAATTTTAGTCTGCTTAGGACTCGGATTTTTGTTGATTTTGACTTCTTCTCTTTATCCCTTTGATTTTGGCAAAATTCGGAAATTTTTGTTCCGAGCTTCCTTGAGACTTTTTAAGGTTGAATCTGAACAAAGAAATACTCGATCATGCCTGATTGATTTGTGGCCGTTCCTCAATTTTCATGTATTGGCTCTCGTTTATTTTGATGGTCAATAAGTTGAAATGTGAGGTTATGCTGAAGAATGATTCGTTGTAATCGATGAATTTTTTTTTTTGGTTCTATCTATACATTTTGTGGTGATTTATATCTTTGTTTGGAACGTTAACAGATAAAGCTGCTCATACGAGTTATACAACAGACTCCATAGAAGGTGCTTAATAGATTTTTGTTTTAGATACTCTTGTTCCTGGAACACATACGAAGATGAAGAAAGTCTTCGGCCAAACTGTTAGAGACCTGTAAGAATTATCGTACCCGAATTGTGTGTGGTTTATTTCTTTTGTTTCATTAACGGGATGCTTGATTTTATGTTCCATTTATTCAGTAAGAGAGAGGTCAACAAGAAAGTGCTCAAAGTTCCTGGAGTTGAACAGAAGGTAAAAGGATGCTCTTCGGTTTTTGTTGATTTAGATATGCTTGAGTTGATCAATTTCATGATTTGTTTGTAAACGGTTTTTCAAAAAAATATAAATAGAGAGCTTATCTTGATTGCATTCATCGTCTTGCTAAACAACTTTAAAGCGAGATGTCCATCATATTTTTATGTTGTTTCTTCAGGTTCTAGATGCTACTAGCAATGAGCCATGGGGTCCACATGGATCACTTCTTGCTGATCTTGCGCAAGCTTCAAGAAATTAGTAACTACCACCACCTTCCAACTTGCTATATTTTGCTGTAATTCTGGCACACTGCACAGGAATTATAAAAATGTTACTTCTATTGCAGTCATGAATACCAGCTGATCATGGTGGTCTTATGGAAACGCCTTAGCGACACCGGGAAAAACTGGCGGCATGTCTATAAGGTAAACAATATTAATGTCTTGCTGGCTTAATTCGTGTCGAATTTCTGTACCAGTGACGAAAGTATTTCATGCTGTTGACCTTTTATCTCTCCCCTTCAGGCTTTGACAGTTTTGGAGTACATGGTTGGTCATGGATCAGAACGTGTTATAGACGAGATTAGAGAACGTGCATATCAAATTTCGGTAATGACCACCCGGAGCATATTATTTTTTGAAGTATTCAACTTCAAGAGAATCCTTTTGTGCTATATCTCAGTAGTTGACTATCTTACTCATATATGTCTATTTTCCTTGTGGCAGACATTGTCCGATTTTCAGTATATTGATTCCAGTGGTAGAGATCAAGGAAGCAATGTTAGGAAGAAATCACAGAGCCTGGTGGCGTTGGTGAATGACAAGGAAAGAATAGCTGAGGTCAGACAGAAGGCCTCTGCTAACAGAGATAAGTAAGTTTGCTTGTCATTGTATCTTTCTGGAACTGGTAGATAATTTTCTCTCTGTGTGAGTCTCGTTGGACACTCGTTTGATTTCTTGTTGCTAGTGGCTTTCAATTATTATCTTGCCTCTCAGTAGTCTATTAATTTGTGGTGGTGGCCCTTTAACCGTATTAGCTTCTGAATTGAAAGTTTTTATACTCGAGAAAAGAAAATGACATGTCTTTTGGTTCATTCAAAATATGCTGAACATATCAACGTACATTATTTTTACAACAGGTATCGCAGCTCAGCACCAGGTGGGATGTATAAGCCTTCAGGCGGATATGGGGACAAATATGATTACGGAAGCCGGGATGAAGAGCGAAGTAGTTATGGTAGAGAAAGAGAATATGGTTACAGAGATGATGATAGAAATAGTCGTGATGGAGATCGTCATTCCAGAGACTCTGAAGACCGGTATGGGAGAGATGGTAATAGGGATGATGATTACAGGGGAAGGAGCAGAAGTGTTGATAACTACCAATATGGGTCACGAGGTAGGAGTTCGGAAAGAGAGCGGGAGGATGATGGCCATTCGTCATCACGGTATGTTTGATTTTAAGTTTTAGCTCGCCTAGATACCTGAAATAAAAAAGGAAGGGGACAATTTTGAAGATTATTTTTGTTTAGAATACTAGCGTAGATGTCCTTGATTTTTAAAAGCACGATTTCGAGCATCTTCTTAGCCTAGTTCCATTAATACGGACCCACCTTTTTAAAATTTCAATGGAAACACTCGTTTTTGTCCTGTAGGGGCAGTGGTGCTCGAGCTGATGATAATTCTCAGGATGGGAGGTAATTTCTGATATGTTTCTGCTGAAGTTTAGGCATTTTCTTATTTTATGACAACTCATCTCACCTTCTTTCGGGATTGTATGGTAGAGGGGGGCTCCAGAGGAAGTTTTCTGAACAAAATATTGGCGCTCCACCCAGTTACGAAGAAGCTGTCAGTGAATCACGCAGCCCTGTATATAGTGAAAGGTGATAATTTTTTGCTTTGCAAATTGAGAGCTACCTTGGTTTTTTTTGGCGCTGATGAATCTTTCTATGCCAGGGATGGTGGGGAGACCCCACAAGTTACTGCTCCAGGAGCTGCTTCTCCTCCTCCCCCACAAGTTGCTGCTACTTCTCCGCCAACTGGAACCAACACAGACAATAAAGCTGCTACTTTTGTTAATGAATCACTTTCTCAGAAAGTTGAGACTTTCGATGAATTTGATCCACGCAGTGCGTTTTCAGGTACAGCATACTCAAAGTCTTGCAATTCTTAGTTGCTATTTTTTTATATCTTGAGATAGTTTCTTAGTTTTTTCAAACTCGTTGGCAGCATAGAGAATTAGAGATTAATGTTCATTGTTAAACCAGAAAATCTTTATTCAATAACTACTTCAGTAAATGTTTCAAGGCTTAGTTGGAGGGTGTATGATTGTATTCTCATGTCTGTATGGTATATTTCTATATAGTTCTGAGTGTGGCCGTTGTGTTTCTTTACTTTTCCAGCTGGCCCTCCAGCATATGCATCTACAGATGGTGTTACAGCTCCTCCAACTGTGACTTCTATGTCTGCCCCTCCCACCTCAAACAGTGTTGAGATGGACTTGCTTGGCTCCCTTGCAGATGTATTTTCATCAAACGCATTGGCCATTGTACCAGCTGATTCTGCCTATGTTGAAACCGATGGACAAGCAAACGCTGGTCCAGCTCCATCGTTTTCTACATCTCAGCCATCAACTCAGGTATATACACTGAGCTTGGACTCTGAAGATTATGATGGTTTCCTATGATTATTGATGACTGTTGTTTGGATTATGCAGCCATTTGATGACCCATTTGGTGACTCTCCTTTCAAAGCCTTCACTTCTACTGACACCGACTCAATCCCACAGCAGAATTTTGGAGCTTCTTTCCAGCCACCACCTCCAGCCTTCACTTCAGAGGTCTCACATCCTGATACTGCTCATAACTTTGGCTTTGGAGACTCATTTTCCGCCGTTGCCAATCCTGATCCTGCTTCTCAGAATGTGCAACCTCCATCGAACTCACCAGGTTTTCCTCAAGAGCAGTTTGCTACATCTCAGAGTGGTATAGATATTCTTGCTGGCATTCTTCCCACATCTGAACCTCCAGTACAATCGGG
>NW_003302552.1:21815836-21820880 GCF_000004255.2 Arabidopsis lyrata subsp. lyrata
AAGAGCCCAAATCTGTCTAGATAAAGAACATGTGGACAAAACATGTTCAATAGATTCTCCTTCAAAACCACATGTTTGGCATCTAGGATCCGTCTTCATACCTCTCTTCGCTAGTTTATCAGCCACAGGTAGGGCACCACTTAGTACTTTCCAAAGAAAGACTTTGATCTTTGGATCTGTATTCAATTTCCAAACCTGTTCTTTCAAAGGATTAATTGAAGGAAGGAAAGAAGCATGTTGCATCACTTCAGTTTTGTTGTTCTCGACAGCTAACCAATAAGCTGACTTCACCGAGAGGAAGCCGCTTTTGTTATATCTCCAAATCCAAAAATCTTGAGAGTCAACCACAGGTTTAACCTTTCTAATAATGGCAACATCATCAGGGAAAAACAGTTCCTCTAACTTGTCAATGTCCCAATCTTTCCTTTCAAAATCTATGAGCTCACTCACTTTAAGGCCCGGATCAATAAAAAGATTTCTAATCCAAGGAGCTCTTAGACCATCCTCATCAACCATCCACCTATCCACCCAAACCGTCAAGGAAGCACCATTTCCAACCCTTTTCTGCAGACCTTTGTTAAGCAAATCCCTGCCATGGAGAATGCTTCTCCAACCAAAAGAAGGACGCTGTCCTAAACACGCATCAAGGAAATGGCCATCAGGAAAATACCTGTTTTTCATCACTCTTGAGAACAAACAATCTGGGAAATGCAAGATTCTCCACGCCTGTTTTGCCAGCAAGGCTTGGTTAAAGAGCTGAATGTCCTTGAAACCCAAACCACCTTTATCTTTTGGTAAGCACAGCTTTTCCCAACTTATCCAATGAATTTTCCTATTATGTTCAAGAGAACTCCACCAGAATTCTGCCATTGCACTCGAGAGATTTGAGCAAGAAGTCTTTGGTAATCTAAAACAAGACATCGCAAACACAGGCATGGCTAAGGCAACCGATTTCAACAAAATCTCTTTGCCTCCTTGAGACAGAAACTTAGAGTACCAACCAGAAAGCTTAGACTTGAGGCGATCTTTGATATAATCTAACATTTCCACTTTTGAGCCACTAAAACACTCTGGTAGACCTAAGTAAGTCCCTGCTCCCCCCACATTTTGGATACCAAGAGATTCCTGAATGCAAAGCTTAATGTTTTCAGTTACCTTAGATCCAAAAGTAATCGAAGACTTTGTGTGATTGATAGTTTGCCCTGTAGCAGCTCCATAAACCTCCAAAATCTTCTTCAACACCAAGCACTGATCTTGATTAGCCTTACAAAGAAAAAGGCTATCATCGGCAAAAAGTAGATGTGTAATGGATGGACCTCCTTCATTGAACTGAATACCACTAATCAGACCATTTCTTTGAACAACATTCAACAGGTAAGACAGACCTTCAGTGCATAATACAAAAAGAAAGGAGGATAAGGGATCCCCTTGTCTAAGCCCTCTTTGGGGAACCACCATACCAAAGGGTTGGTCATTTATTAAAACTGAGTAAGTCACAGACGATACACAAAACATTACCCAGTTAATCCATCTTTCATGAAAACCCAAAGCAGCCAGCAAAGATCTCAAGTAACACCACTCCACTCGGTCATAAGCTTTTGACATATCGGACTTTACTGCCATAAACTCAGCAGAAATAGCCGAATGAGCATTTAAACCATGAACTAATTCATGAGCAACCAAAATATTATCAGAAATGAGTCTTTCAGAAACAAAAGCAGTTTGTGACTCAGAAACCAAACAAGGAAGAAACGGTTGCAGCCTCTTAACCATCACTTTGGAGATAATCTTGTATAATACCGAGCACAGGCTGATCGGTCTGAGATCACTCATTTCAGTCGGATGAGGGATTTTTGGTAAAAGACAAAGATGAGTATAGTTCCACTCCGATGGAAAAACTCCAGAAACAAAAAACTGTCTAACCTCACAGCACACCTGCTTCCCAACAGTATACCAGTAGTGTTGGAAAAACAAAGAAGACATACCATCAGCCCCCGGGGCGCTTGAAGGTTTAATGGAGAAAACTGCTGCCTTAATTTCTTCATCAGAGACTTCTTTTACCAGACTGTTGTTCATTTCTTCAGTGACACGAGGTTGAAACCCAAAAAACCAACTGGAGAAGCTGGCAGGATTAGAAGAAGAGAAAAGCTTCTGAAAATAAGCACATGCTACTTCACCTTTAGCAGCTTCCGACTTTTGGAGATTACCATTAATATCCACTAGCTTTTCAATTCTCTTCTTTGCTCTGTTTCCTTTGACTGTTGCATGGAAAAACTTAGTGTTTCTTTCACCACATCTCATCCATTTCGCTCTACTCTTCTGATTCCAGAAAATTTCCTCTTCTTTGTAAGCGAAAGACAGTTCTTTTTTCAGAAAATGAACATGATTCAAGGTAGGAAGAGAGGAAGACTGTTCTATCTCAAGAGCCTTTTCCATCTGTTGGATCTTATCATTAGCATTGGTGCAGTTAGTCTTCTTCCAAGCACTTAAGGCCTTCCTAACAGCCCTCAATCTATCAGCCACAGAAGCTAAAGATATAGGGGAATCAGGTCTCCATGCACGGATCACAGCTTCTTCAACCTTTGGTTTATACAGAAACCTCTTGTCAAATCTGAATTGTCCCCTATAAGTATCCTGCGAAGAAAGCAACTTCAACAACACAGGCCTATGGTCAGATCCTCTGAAATCCAAAAAGGTTTGGTTTGACACTGGAAATTGAGCAAACCAATTTTTATTACCAAAAACTCTGTCAAGCCTACTCTGAATCCATAAATCATATCTTTTTCCAGCCCAAGTAAAACTGTTTCCTTGACTGGGTAACTCCTCCATGTTACACGCTCTTAGCATCTCAGAGAAAGGCTTAAAGTAAGAGTCACACCTCCTAGGGCCACCAAGCTTTTCACCATTGTGAAGAATATCATTAAAATCCCCCAACATACACCAACCGTCTCTTCTTCCAACCCCTATTCTACTAAGTCTTTCCCACACCAATTGTCTTTTCTTAAAATACTACCTATCCCAAGTTGCATTTGTTTATATATCTTTTAAATCACTAACAACTACAGTTTGAATATATGCATTGCTAAATGCTAACAATCATTTCTTTTACGAATTGATCATTTCTCTTGGTTGTTGATTGAGCTTATTACATAATTCATTCTTGATAACATATATATTAAAATTAAACTAACTAATCTACACAATCTATATAGTCATTGTAAACTATGAGGGGATGGTGGATCACAACTGTACATGTGGTTCCACACGAACGAAAAATGAAAGGAGAAATTAAGTAATAATTTATTACAGCAATAAGTGAGTAATGTGATGATGATAACGATAATCAAATGCCGAATAATAAAATCCTACGAATAATGAAGAGCTTCTGACGTATCACACATACCCAAATTCTCTTACAACCAAAGACCAAAATAATTTAAAAAGCAAAAGCACTGACTCCACCCTGGCTCACTAAACCAATTACATCCACAAAGCATAACCCAAAACCATCGAGACTCCGACCAAAACGTAACTCATCACTCCCTTTGACGCACCACTTGGCTTTGGTGGAGGAGGAGAAGTTGACCCTGAATCAGGTGTGGGTGTGGTGGGTGATCCGCCAGCCGGAGGTGAGTCCGGTGTGGTAGGAGTTCCCGGAGTTGTAGACGGTGGCGTGGGAGTTCCCGGAGTTGAAGACGGGGGCGTGGGAGTGGCCGGAGGTCCGGCAGAGGCGGCTAAGACAGTAGCGGCTAGCTTCATGCCATTGGCACAATGACCAGGTGTAGGACAGATGAAATACTTTAGGAATGGTTCTCAGTCGAGGAGGAGGCGTCGCAGCCATCATATCCGGCTTTGTCAACCTCATCCACCGAGTGTGATCGACCATACTTGAACTCTGTTTCAAATCGCCATAAAAAGAATTCAAAACCTAAGTAAATAGTTATGCCATACCTAAGAAGATTATGGGACAATAGTCCGAAATTATTTGGTTACTAAAAATGAGTTTTGTTGTAGAATAAGTTATCTCAATTTCAACATCGTATAAATTTGTAAAGAACTAAAACAAGTAAAGAATTGTTTCTTGTCTTCTTCTTTTTTTTTTAACTGTTTCTATATTTAAGAACCTGAGACCAAATAAACAAAAAAAATCACACATATTTTCCTTTTTTTTTTGGTATTACTAAAGCAAACTTAATATAATTTGAATCACCAAAACCAATACCGTGTCAAACTACACTTGGGTTCGACTACGTTACTACAACTTTTGAACTATAGCTTGAATGAATCTATATATAAATAAAAGTTATAACTAATGTGGTTCGGATGATGGTTTACCTAGAATGTCACCAACCCTGAAAGTCTTTCCGGCAACCCAAACTGTGTAGTCCACACCACTGTCCCATTGTTGACCGTCTCCCACCGTGTAAGTCACAGCTACTGTGGCCGGGACAATGGTCAGGACTAGGAGAAGAGCAGTTGCGGCGGCTGCAGCCATCTTGGACAAACCATTCATTGCCATTTTTTTACTTAGAAGAGAGATATTATTATTGTTAAGGTTGTGCAGAGAAGAAATGGTTATGGTGTCATTATATAACAAAGAGATGTGAGAAGGACTTTGGGAATTAAGTAAATGGAATGTATGAAAAAGTCGCCGCCTCGCCAACTCATTCAACAACTTCATCCTCACTTTTTATTTTTCGTTTTAATTTTTTATTCATTTCTTTTGTTTTAATACGTTGTCATGATGCGTAACAACTCTTTGTTCTTATACATTTAAACTAAAAAAAATGGATAATTAATCGTATAGCTCGATGGCTTTCTTTGATGTAAATTATATAAACCCATCACCCTTATGAGTTATGCGTGGATTCTTCTTATTTGGTTTTTTTACCGAAAAGTGTGCTGAGAACATGGGTTTGTTAATATGACTATATAGTGTAAGTATGATCCAAATAATGTATATGATCATATGTATTTATTACTCCCTCTGTTTTTTTTAAGTTGTCGTTTTAACTGTATTTGGACAAATTAAGAAAAGGTATAC